>NC_056733.1:287192545-287492545 GCF_019279795.1 Protopterus annectens
ACATCTGTCTCAGCGAGGCCCTTCTGTAGGATGTCCACATTATTTGGGGACTTGACTATGGCTCCTAGTTTGCAGTCATCTGTGAACTTCGTTAGCCAGAGGCCTTCTGTGTTAGCCTGTAATTCAGAGAAGTAGATACCAAATGGGACAGGTCCCAGGAAGGAACCATATGGCACTCCACTTTTCACTGCTTTGAGGTCAGATTTGGAGTCTGCAACTTTTACAGTGTGGGTTCTGTCAGTGAGCCAGTTGGCAACCCATCTTGTGATGTAGGGATTTATACCTAGTTTAGTGAGTTTAGCTATAATTCCAGAATGGGGGATGGTGTTGAAAGCCTTGGCGAGGTCAAGATGTGTAAACCACCTTACCCTCATCTATGGCTTTGGTGACTGCCTCAAAGAAGTCGATCAGGTTCAGGAGGCATGATCTGCCTTTCACAAACACAAACTGGGTGGGATCCAGAGTTTGGAAATCACCAATGTCTTTGTTTATGAGTTCCATAATGATACATTCCATGGCCTTGCAGACCAGGCTCGTCAGGTTAATAGGTCGATAGTTCCTGGGATCAGTGGTGGCTCCCCCTTTGTGGAGTGGGATAACTGTTGCTGTGTTCCATTCAGTGGGCACAAAGCATGATGTGAGGCTATTATTGAACATGGTGCTTAAGTGGGGAGCCAGTTTGTTCTGAAGTTCGTGTAAAACGCAGCCTGGGATGTTGTCCGGTCCCATGGATGCTGTGTTTTTGGCTTTAGAGAGTGCAGCTTTTACCTACGTAGTTGTGATTACAGGGACTCTGCATTCTTCCTGTACAGATATGGGCCCTTTAGGGGGTGAGAGGGGGTAAAGTTAGCACTGAACCTATCTGCCAGGATGTTGGTAATATCAGTTGGTTCTGTAATTTTCTTGCCTTTGTGCTGAAACTCAGAGCAGATCTGGGTGTTGCCATCGAAATTCTTGAAATAGCTATAGAATGCTTTGTGGTTGTCCTTGGAATTAGTGGTGATTTTGTTTTCATAGCTTGCTTTGGAGGATCTTATAAGGGATCTCAGCTTCTTACTGAGGCTGACCAGGGAGCTCCTCCACTCATGGGATTTTACTCTCTTTTGCAACAGTTTCTTCCTTCTGTTGTACAGTTTGTTTATGGCAGGGGACCACCAGATTGGCTTCCTTTTTTTGGAGGATAGTGTCTTGGTTCTGTTTGGGATGGCACGAGCTATGCACTCGTGTAAGTACTTATACAGTGCATTTGTATAGGTTTCAGCAGTTGCAACTGTATTGTCCATCTGCATGGGTGTTGAAGTTCAACACTTCTGTCTTAAGAAGCATAAAGTTGGCTTTGGAGAAATGTTTTACTGTGGTTTCCTTAATGGGGGGTGGGGGTAGGCTGTGGATATCAAGGGTGATTCGCTTATGGTCGGATTGGACCAACGAGGAGTTGACTTCAGGTGTGGAACACCGGTCACTTATGTTGGTAATGACTAGGTCTAGGATATTGTTGCCCCTGGTGGGGGTGTGGATAAGTTGATCCAAGGCATTGGAGTTTATGAATTCCAGAAAGTGTTAAGGTAAGGAGTTGGTACATGAGTAGTTTTCCCAGTTAATGGTGGGGTAGTTGAAGTCGCCCATTATTAGGGTGTTTGGTTGAACCCTAATATTTTCCACTACCTCAAGAAAAGAGGAGTGGGAATCCTGGGACATGGTGGGGGATCTGTAGCAAGCTACAGTTTGGATTGCAGTTTTGCCCAGAGTTAGTTGCACTTGGATAACCTCGGCTGCATTATGCTGAGCAACTAGCCTGGAGGTGTGCATATTCTTAATGAACATGGACACACCTCCACCTTTGGTGTTTCAGTCCAGGTTACATGGCCAAAACGTGTGGTATGAGTTATAGCCTGTTAGTGCAGGGGGTGCTCTCTGGAGCCTTGAACTAGGCCTCAGTCACTGCACTGATATTGATGCTCTTCATTTTAAGGAGTGCCTCGAGTGAGTGTATTTTGAGATTTAGACTTCCAGCATTAAGTAGCATTACCCTCAGTTTTTGCTTGCCTGTTCCTGTTATGGTGGTGAATTTGTTATTTGAACCTTGCCTATAAAAGGCACTATAGGGACAGCAAGAGCCTTAGCCAGTATCTGGAATCCCAGGGGTGACAGGTACAGGCCATCTGTGGCAAAGCATCGTGGTCTGTCGACCATGTCATCCCAAGCAGACAGATAATGGATCCCCTTAGAATGACACCAGAAGCTTAGCCAATTGTTGAAGTCAATCATTTTGTCCTTGTACTGCGGTCTAATTCTGGGCGATGGCAGAATGATACTAAGGGCTAGAGTCATACCTGCCTGTGCTACAAGATCGGAGAGGTCTTCCATGTCTCTTTTCATGTAGTCCAGGGAGGTACGTCTCAGGTCATTCACACCAACATGGACAGTGACAGAGTCATATTTGTACTTATTGTGGAGTGACCTGAGTGCGTGGGTTATGTGGCGGATCCTGGCACCCGACAGGTAGCTGACAGTAATCTTCTCCTTGTTTAGCCTGGTGAATGGGACATCAGTGTGCCTGACTATAGAGTCACCTATGACTAGTGTGTCGGGTACGTTGTTTTGCCTTATTGGCTATGGTTGAGTGGCACACTGAGTCTGTGGGCTTTGTGTCATTTGGGTTGTGTTGGGGGATGGAGGTTGCTTGCATTTCTGCTTTGGAGGTCTCTGATACTTAGACAGATTATTATTGGGAGCCTCCACGAATGTTTTTATGTTACTATGTGTGGATTTTGATGGTGTAGATTTAGTGAGACTATGTGATGAGTGTGGTGTGGTGCAAATGTTTACCTTCTCCTCATGACTGTCAAGTTCAGTCTTGGTTGGAGAGAGCTTTACCTCCAGTTTGGCTAGATAAGAGCATCTCTCACAGGTTGTAGTGTTGGGTGGTAGGAGGAGAGGGTTGTCTGTGTACATGAAGCAATTTCTACATTGCCTCATGATGCCCAGATTCATCAGATAGACAGGAGAGAATACTGGGAACTGACCCTTGGACATGCCTGAATGCAAAAACTATTTTCCTCTAGATAAGTGAGGAAAGTGAGTACAAGAGCTGTTTTTCTCTAAGCAAGTGAGAAAAGTAAGTACAAAAATTGTTTTCCTCTAGGTAATGAGGAAGATTGAATGTTATACTAATTAGTAGCTTATTTAGTACTTACATGTTATTATGTTGTTATGAACAAGTGCTGAGCATAAATAAGCAAATTTAACTGCTAAAAAAAAGAATCTGTATCTGCACTAGATGAGTTACAGGACAGAAACAAGTGCAAATGCAGGCTTTCAAATCAGAAAGTTGAGAGAGATGGAAGAGATTGCCCAAAAGGCCAAAAACTACAATTTCTGGGCCAGAACCACTCCTTATGGGGTAGACAAGTTACCTAGTGCTTACCACTCCAACTGATAAATTAGAAGGCTTCCCTCCAACACAGAAAGGCTTGGGGGGCTCAGAGGCTTACATACAGTCCTGGATACAGCAAATCTGTATCTGGAACACTAGTTACAGGAAAGGTAGGAAACAGGCTTACAATTTTTTTTATACAAAAAAAGTAGTAAAAACGGTAGTAAAAACAATTCACATGCAGTGCAAGCTAGCACACTTCAGTATGTAGCAATATTAGACCAAACACAGTTTAAAAAATGCAATTAAATTAAAAAGGACTAAACGCAAGTGCAGAGAGAGTTTATTGGGCAGAATGTGGTAAAGAGATGGGACTGGGGGAGTGTCCCAGATCAAATCTACAGTGGGGCAGGCAACTGCTAAAGCCACCAAATTTAAACTGCAAACCAAAAATAGGAAGGGTGGGTGGGACAAAACAGTTCCAACAGAGATGTAAGCAACAGCTAACAGTACAAACTCTAAAAAACAAAAAAATATACTCAGCTCTGTATATTTGCAGATCAGTCTCTCTGAACAGTGAGACAACAGTTTCAACAGAGATCTAAGCAACAATTAACAAACTCTATAACCAAAAAAATATACTCAGCTCTGTATATTTGCAGATAGTCTGAAAGGCAGTCTCTCAGAACACAGGTTCCAGCAATTAAATGCAGGCTATTACTAACAGGTCAAATTAAGTGATCCTTGAGTTAGATAACACACAAGCTGTAAAAAACAGTTATACCAACTGAAGACACGGCAAAAAATAGGGGGACAGTTTCAACAGAGATCTAAGCAACAATTAACAGTACAAACTCTAAAACCCACAAAAATATACTCATCTCTGTATATTTGCAGATCAGTCTCTCAGAACAGTGAGACAACAGTTTCAACAGAGATCTAAGCAACAATTAACAAACTCTATAACCAAAAAATATACTTGGCTCTGTATATTTGCAGATAGTCTGGAAGGCAGCCTCTCAGAACACAGATTCCAGCAATTAAATGCAGGCTGTTACTAACGGGTCAAATTAAGTGATCCTTGAGTTAGATAACACACAAGCTGTAAAAAACGGTTATACCAACTGAAGACACGGCAGAAAATGGGGGGTGGGGTAAACAGTTTCAACAGATATCTAAGCAACAAATAACAGTACAAACTCTAAAAAACAAAAAATATATACTCAGCTCTGTATATTTGCAGATCAGTCTCTCAGAACAGTGAGACAACAGTCTCAACATTGATCTAAACAACAATTAAACTCTATAACCAAAAAAATATACTCAGTTCTGTATATTTGCAGATAGTCTGGAAGGCAGTCTCTCAAAACACAGGTTCCAGATATTAAATGCAGGCTGTTACTAACAGGTCAAATTAAGTGATCCTTCCTTACTATCAACATATGTTCCCAAATCCCTAACTACCAGGTGAACTTTTAAGGGCGTTTTATCAATGGAGTAACTTCCTAGAGGACACTATAATGCATTTCCTCACTTTGAGTTTTAATCTGTGGTTCTAGCACCAGTCATTTGTTTGTGTCAGACCCTCTTATAGGTTGCTTGTGTCATGGGGAATCTACAATAGCTCCCAGTTTACAAATGCAAACTTGGTGAGCTAGAAGCCTTTGACATTAGCCTTGACTTCTGAGAAGTAGATGCCAAACAGTAGCAGGCACAACACAGAGCCCTGGGGTACTCCAGTGATGACTGGCTGTCTGGTGGAAGTAGTCTCACCAGTTCTGATTTCTTGGGTGCTGTCAGCCAGCCAGAAATCCAGAGACTTATGTAGGGATTTATGCCTAGCTCTAAGAGTTTGTCAACAATACCTCAGTGGAGTACTGTATCAAATGCCTTGGCCAGGTAGAGGTAGGTGGTGTGCACCATTTCCCTCATCCATAGCCTTGGTGACTGTAGTAAGAATCTTTGTGTTCAACATCTTTGTATCATGTATAAGGGTTAAAATGTGAAACTGCATTGTGTGCAAAGAAATAAGCTAAAATAAGTTGTTTTTCTTATAAAGAATTTGCTGACCAAAGAGGAATGCACAGATGTTACCTTGGTCCAGGCACAAGCTTATCTTGTGTCTGACCTCTGACCATCTAAGGCTCCAGTATGTGAATTTATAGCCTTGACTGAAATTCCTTGTCTAGTAACCAGCCACTGTGTACGTGCAGAGAAGGGTATAAAAACCCAAGTGAAGTGTACAGAAATTAGACTGCTGACATACCATGTACTTTGTAGCATGTCTCCATGCATGTAAAATAAACATTTTTGCTTATTTTTATCTGCGTGATTCTTCCAGTATATGTTAAGAGTATTAAAATCTTTTGACATTTCTGGCGCCCAACATGGGGCCACCTCTTCACGGTATGAATCGCATAAGAGGGACTGTAAAACCTGTACAGGAGGAGAGAACGAATCTCGGGCTCCCTTGAACGGAAAGACCTCCGACAAAGAAGTCGTAAGTAGAGGCCAGTCACTCTTAGATTCGATCCGTGGGACGGTGACGAACAGGGCGGAAGATCCGCAGTAAGGTAAGCTTTTTCATTTATAAAAGTACTTTTTTTAGGGACTAGTCATAAAGGAATTTCTTTTGTTTAAATTTTACAAAAGACCAGTAGAGATTTCAGGAAAAGGAAACAGTTTTTCTTTTAAATAAGAAAAATGGGAATAGAAAGCAGTTGTTGTGCTAATAAGGGCCGCTTAAATAAAAGGACTGAAGATGAGGAATATATGTTTAAATTACATCCAAAAAACTTAAAATACATAAAAAAATGGAAGACAAATTATGGGTTTAGTGGTAACTTAAATAGATCAGAATGTCAAAATTTGGTGAGAGATCTGCGTAGGGACGCAGGAGGCAAAGTTAGAAATCAAGTAAAGGTGGGATTCCCTCAAGCACAGAAATGGTTAGAAGAAGCTAATAAGAGACATAGGGAACAGTTTTCGAATAAGGGAAGTGGTGGCTCGAGTGCAAAAGGTGCATTTTTTTGTCCACAAAGAGGATGACGAAACGTCTGTGGCTAGTCGAAAACCAACAGCCCCACCCTTATATTCGGAAACCCCTGAAGAAATGGCTAGTCCGCCTAAATATCAGGAGGCTGATAAGGGCTCCTCGGAAAAAACTGTCCCATCCGTAGTATTGCAAAGACAAGCAGATGAAACCCTAGAACTCCAAAACCGTAATGTAAATAAATCAGAATGGAAGCGGAAAGAAGCTGAACTACAAGAGTCTAAATTAAATACGGCATCTACAGACTCGTATCCCCTCACAGAAGTAGCAAATCCACAAGTGGGAGCACCTGGTCAGGGTCCTACTATCTTAGTTTATAGACCCTGGTCCAGAGAAGATATTAGGAAAGCCGTAGACGGTATACCACACCCGAAACTAGACATGACAAAATTCTGCGAGGATATTGCAGGTATGATAGAAAGTTATAAGTTAAATACCGTTGAGCTAGAACAGGTCATATGGCAAATTCTAGGTCCGGATTGGCATTTAATCTGCGAAGGCTGGGACCCCATTTCTAGGGTAGAAGGCAAAGCCCATGCCTACGATTCTGACACACACACAAAACAAGTAGAAAAATTATTAACAAGTATAAAAAAAATGGGAACCTAGAGCAGATTGGACTTGCATTAACCAATGTGTCCAAGGTGAAGATGAAAAAGTAGATCATTACTTACAAAGGCTTAACCAATGCTTTGACAACCATAGTGGAATGAAAAGACCACATGATCAAAAAGATGATTCACCTTATAAACAGCAGTTAAAAAATGCCTTTTTAAAAGGATGTAAAACTGCAATCAGTAACTTCATTCAAAAACATATGATAGACCATAGGACGGCACGTCTGCAACCCTTACTGGAGTATGCAAGACATGCAGAAAAATATCTTGAGGAAAGGATAGAAAACAGGGTCAAACCTTTACAGTGAGCATGGATGGGACACTTATGTTAATGCACGCTCCGTCCAACAGAGGTAGAGGAAGGGGATGGGGTAAAGGCAGAGGGAGAGGGGAATGTAGGACATTCTGAAGATTATAAAGGCAGACAAAAGAGGGGGGAATGTTTCAAGTGCGGTAAGAAGGGGCATTTTGCAAGGGATTGCCGGAATCCCGGGAAATCCGCTGCTGCCCCAGATCATGGTTCAGCATGACTATATGATGGCAGCACGGACGAACCGGACCCAGGTGCTGAGGTTGACTGGCAAGAGCCAGTAGTGCAGAATGAGGATGATTTTGAGGATGTAAATGAGGAAGGTAAAGGGGAATGTGCAGGATGGGAACATGAGATAACTGATTTTTCAGAAAAAGGTGAATATCAGGTTGTTAGCCTGACAGCTCTAGCTACGACTATGCAATTAGAAGTGCAACCGGTAATCATATTACAGGTTGAAGGGAGGGACGTAGAATTTCTATGTGACTCAGGGGCTTCTAGGACCTTATTGAAGCACACTGCAGTGCCGTCCAATGTGACTACTGATAACTATGTATTAGTCAAAGCGGCCGACGGCCGCATTTATAAAGAACCTTTGTCTAAACCTTTATGGTTTACGGACCCTGAAACTAATCAAACTATTAGATTTCGGGTGACTGTCTCCCGGATTTGCCCTGTCAACTTATTAGGAAGGGATTTGATGCATGTTTTTGGAATAGCAGCGGTAAAAAACTGAAACAGCACCAAAACTAGAAAACAAAAGGAAGACCACTCGCTCAGCCTTCGACACCAATGCAAAACAGAAAATGTTTAGAAGCAGAGGTCGTTTAGAAATACTCCTTCTCAAGACTCTTGTCCAAAAAAAGCAAAAAACCAGCACGTGAATGTTCAAGACTGGAACAAATCTTCTTTATTCAAACATAAAGTAAATCCAAGCGCTTCTGCCTGAGAGTCTCAGGCTTTTTCAAGGTAAATTAACCGTGTGGCCATTCAGTATATATAACACGCTTAGTAGGCCAATTTCATTAATTAAGTCATAAGAAATTAATCAATTACAAATAATTATTGTTACCTTCAAGTAAAACATAAAAGTTTGTTCCAGTCTTGAACATTCACGTGCTGGTTTTTTGCTTTTTTTGGACAAGAGTCTTGAGAAGGAGTATTTCTAAACGACCTCTGCTTCTAAACATTTTCTGTTTTGCATTGGAATAGCAGCGGTACCAACTACATCAGGAATCTTGGCTAAGCGTATGAAAATTCAGGGTGAGATGTTGCAGGTAGGGCAAGGGGATTTACATTACTGGTATAGTAATGATCTTATTGAAACAGGACCACAAAGCGTGGCCAATGAGTTAACTAACCTAGCTTTGAGCAAATACAGTACGGCTATTCAGTTACCAGAGGCTGCCAAACAACTACACTGTACAATGTATTACAGGAAAAATGTGGGACCTGATCCCAAGTATGAGGAACAATTTTTTAAACACAAGGTGACCAGGATCCTATTACAAAATATTTATTGGGACAGGGCAGGGAACTCCGCAGTTACTTGTAGTCTCACAAGAGACATGCAACAGCTTTTTCAAAATGCCTCAATCCCACATGTATCTGTGACTAGGGAAGAACAAACGGCATGGTATATAGTTGGAAAAAAGGTTACGGATTGGTCAAAAATGACACCGGAACAGCTGGCAGGTAAGGGGGTTCAGGTACAGAAGTTAAATTGGGTGACCCAAGCCAGACCAACGGTACATCTTCGAGAAGATCGGTTAACACCGACAGGAGGCATGCCACCCTGACTATGCTTTCTGACCCCACAAGAAGAATTGAAACTACAGTCAGTACCGAAATCCTTATGGTCCCTAGGACAGCACGACATTGGGCTAATGAAAACAGCAGGGCAGGTTAAAATAACTCCAAAATCCGATTTTAGACCTCATAAGCGTCAGTATCCATTAAGTAAAAAGGCAGAAGAAGGCATTTTACCAGTGATCACGGCTCTACTGAGAGCTGGGGTTTTAATTCCATGTACAGATTCACCGTGTAACACACCCTTGTTCCCAGTAAGGAAACCGGACGGGACATGGAGAATGGTACAGGACCTGCAGGCTGTAAATGCTGCTGTAGTGCCAAGGGCTCCTGTGGTCCCAGATCCATCTGTTTTGTTAAATGATATCCTTCCCACGGATAAGTATTTTTCTGTTATTGACATTAGTAACGCATTCTTTTCTATTCCCCTACAGGAAGATAGTAGGTTTTGGTTTGCCTTTACGTTTATGAGCAAGCGGTACACATACACACGACTGCCGCAGGGATATTGTGAAAGCCCTACAATCTTTTCGCAAGAAATGTCGACAAACCTGGCACAGTTTCAACCAGAGCATGGCTGTCATCTACTATTGTACGTGGACGACATCTTACTGGCTGCACCCACGGAGGCTTCTGTGAGTCCGAAACTATTCGGTTATTGCATTTTTTGGCGAAAGAGGGACATAAGGTAAATAAATCTAAATTACAATTTTGTAGAACTGAAGTACAGTATCTAGGCTATACCATTTCAATTGCTGGTAGACAACTAGATAACTGTAGAAAAGAAGCCATTTTACAGGCACCAATGCCCAGCACAAAAAAAGAAATGATGTCAGTTTAGGAATAACAAATTTTTGTCGTAGTTGGATTCCCAACTATGCAGAGGAAGTAAGTCCACTTTCGGAACTTATTTTCGCACTTCCCATGGCAGCACATGACGCTGCAATGGACGGATAAGGCAATACAGGCATTTACTAGGGTAAAGCAATTGATAGCAGGATCTGCAACACTTAGCTTCCCTGACTATACAAAACCCTTTGTTCAAACAGTAGATTGTAAGCAGGGCTTTATGACATCGGTTCTGTTGCAAACCTATGGGGATAAGTTGAGACCATTAGCTTTTTATTCCAGTAAATTGGACACAGTGGCAAGATCTTTGCCACACTGTGTACAAGCAGTAGTCGCAGCCGCACAGGCTGTGCAAGCGTCTGCAACCCTAGTTTTGTTTCATGACCTTACCTTACGAGTACCGCACTCTGTCACGGTAATATTACTACAGGATAAAGTTACCTTTCTCTCTCCTAGCAGACACTTATCCTGCATGACAACGTTACTATCACAACCACACATGACCATTGAGCGATGCACCACTCTTAATCCAGCCACGCTGTTACCTTCAGCTGACGATGGTGCCCCTCACGTGTGTTTAGATTTGATACACTCTAATGTCTTACCAAGACCAGACCTTAAGGACCAACCTTTGGCAAATTCAGATTGGACCCTGTTTGTAGATGGGTCAGCACGTAAGAATGAGGCAGGTATCACACAAGTGGGGTATGCAGTCACAACTGAGACTAAGGTACTGGAGGCAAGATCCCTCCCCAGGAACCTGTCCGCACAAGCGGCCAAATTGATTGCTTTGTCCAGAGCATGCACCATCTCCAAGGATAAGGCAGTTACTATCTACACAGATAGTCAGTATGCTTTTTCCACGGTCCATGTCTTTGCACAGCAATGGAAAAATAGGGGAATGGTTACAGCCTCAGGAAAGGAAATAACCCACAAGGATTTAATCCTTAGCCTCTTACAAGCTGTCCAACTGCCACGGGGAATGGCCATCTGTAAGTGCGCAGCACACACAAATGCCAAAGATCCAGTATCACTTGGAAATGCACTAGCTGACAAAACTGCAAAAAGTATAGCCTTAACCTCTACTCAAGACCACACAAAAGGAACTTCACCCTACAGATAAATTTGATCTACAAACTTTACAGGTAATGCAGGAATTTAGTACAGTTCGGGAAAAACAGCGATGTGGTAAATATGGGGCTATTCAAAAGCAGGGAGTTTTTGTAGGTCCAAATGATAAGTATGTCTTGCCAACGAACCTTTTTAGGTATGCCTCATTAGTGACGCATGGCCCATCTCATCTGGGCCCTGCTGCTATGGTTCAAATGATCCAGCAAATTTTCTGGACCAAGGGCTTTATAGCATACGCTAAACAATTTTGTTTATCGTGCCTGCTTTGTGCACAATATCATGGTGGTGGGGTGCGGATCACCCCAGCAGCTTTTCCGCTGCCTCCGTATCCATTTCACACAATCTGTATGGATTTTATTGAACTAACTCCTGTTCAACAGAAGCGATTTGTGTTAGTCATTATTGACGCTTTTACAAAATGGGTTGAAGCTTTTCCGGTAGCACACCCAGATGCACTGTCGGTAGCCAAGGCCCTTACAAATAACATTATCCCTCATTTTGGGCTACCTACACGCATCTATTCTGATAATAGCACACATTTCGTAAACCAAGTTATTCAAAAGTTGGCCGCCGTTTTTCAGATCGAGTTAAAACATCATTGTGCCTACCACCCACAGTCAGCAGGGTTGGTTAAACGCCATAATGGCATTCTCAAAGGCAAGTTACATAAACTCATGGCCGAGACACATCAGTCTTGGATAAACTGCTTACCTCTGGCACTCCTGTCCATGCGTACCACTCCCACCTCAAAAGGGGTCACACCATTTGAACTATTATACGGGAGACCTTATTACGTCCCGCAGTGGCAAAATCTTTTGCCTGCGGAACGTGAGGGGGGTGAAGAGATAGCAGATTACATGAGGAAATTGCTGACCAGAACTAACACTTCTCTAACGAATGATTGCTTTTCAGATCAAAAGAACAACAGGATCCTGAAAGTAAAACCCGGGAACTGGGTTTGGATTAAAATTGTCAAGAGGAAAACCTGGGCCTCGCCTAAGTGGGAAGGTCCATACCAGGTTATGATCACAACATCCACAGCAGTCCGAATAAAAGAACGAATATCGTGGATCCATGTGACACACTGTAAACTGGTAAAACAGTTTGAACTGGACAAAAACTTGAGCTCCCCTGAGGAACACTGATTAGTAGTTTTGTTTTTTTGTGTGAACACTTTTACTGTTGTAGCAATGCAAAAAAATATCGGAAGAGAGCAGTCCTTCCCACAAAGGCATTGCAAAATAATTTTGTTACTAATAAGTGTGAGTGTTACTTTTTTGTTTTGGCCATTTTATTTTCAAACAAGGATAGCCAAGTAAAGAGAGATGAAAATACGGCTTGGCATCCGCCTTTTAATACGTACCAAGCTATTAAATATGCATATGCCCTGTCTTTTAATGTTTCAAATTGTTGGATATGCACGGCTATCCCTACTGTACATGGTGGTCTAATGTTAGGTACAGTCCCTTTGGGGGCAAATGATACATGGACTAATTTACTATTTGAAACTTCAAACGTAGCCTTAAAGGACAAAATAGCATTACCACTCATGGTTCGCCAACATGAAACTGTATGTTTTCAAAGATTTGGCAAGATTAAGGTTGGATGGAGTCAGTGTAATGTAACAATAATACAAAACTGTACAATAGATGGGCACTGTGCAACGAGTTTCAAGCCTATAAGAGTGCTTATTAATAGTACAGGGCTTGTTAATGACACAAGTTTCTTTGAAAAAATGTTATCTGTGCATGATCTTTTGTTTAAAGGGCTGCAAGACAAAGAAAATCACTCTGCTCCAGTCAATATTACACTTAAAGTAAATAATTGTTATTTTATCTGTGGTAGAAAACCATACAAGTGGTTACCGAGGAATTGGTCAGGCAGTTGCTTTTTGGGTTATTTGGCACCAGCTATAAGACATACATTTTCTCTTCCCCAAGGTAAAATACGAAATGTATGTGCTGTTAATAAACCTGTTAATCCCGTAGGTAACGTTGATGCATCTTGGATCTATCACCACGATTTGGCCCATAGTAGCAAAATATTAATATATTAAAATCTTTTGACAGTGACCCTCTCAAATAAGTCTACCAGGTTGAGTAGGCAAGACCTTTCCTTGACAAAAAACAAGCTGAGATGAGACAGTGTCTATAGGTCAACAATGTCCTTGTTGATCATTTCCATGATAATTCATTCCATAGCTTTGCATATTAGACTTGTCAGACTGATTGGTATGTTCATAGGTTCATAGGTTGGTATTAGGCTATTGGCCCTAGGGCCTATGCAAGCCTAGCCATAACAATTCCCTGGATATTTCTTCCCACAATATTTACTTCTCTAGACCCCTGTCTAGCAGGGCGACTGACATGATCTCCGGGGTGAATTTCCTATCTCCCATCCAATCATCAAGGTTCCTTTTGAAGAGGGCCAATGAGGCACTCTGCTTGACATGTATGGGCAGTCTATTCCAGAGTATGAGGAGTCTCTGGGTCAGGAACCTATCCCTCCAGCATGTTTTGTTCATTGTGATGACAAGGTTTAGATCCCTGGACCGTGTGGCTCTGAGGGATTGGGATTTCTTTAAGTGGAGCATGTCCAACAGCTCAGGGCTTGACATGGCCTTGTATGTTAAGCAGAGGATTGCCTCTGAGTAGATGATATGCCACAGAGTATAGCTGGAGGTTTTTTAGGCAGTCAGCATATGGCATCTGCTTTAGGCCTGTGATTCTTTTAGTAAGGTATTTCTGTGGCCTTTCCAGCTGTTGCAGATGTCTTGTGAGGTACATACCAAACGGGGCATTATACTCTATAATGGGTCTAATGAGGGATGAGTACAGTGGGACAATGACCTCCTATTTTCTGGATGAAAAACCCTCAGTGATAAGGTGTGCCACATAGAAGGATTTCCTGACTGTTGTGGCGATGTGGTTATTGAAAGTGAGACCACTGTCCACCTGTGTCCCTAAGTGTCTCATCACAGTTTCGATGTTTAGTGTCCTGCCACCTATGTGGTAATTCATGGGTACATATTTTTTTTTCCAAAGGGGATAACTATACATTTCTTGGCATTAAGCTTGAGCCCATGGCTTTGGCACCAGGCATCTGTTTCTGTAAGGCCCTTTTGTAGAATATCCACATCAGTTGAGGATTCAAAAATGGCTCCCAGTTTGCAGTCATCTGCGAACTTTGTTTGTACTTCAGAGAAGTAGATGCCAAACAAGAGCGGTCCCAGGACTGAATCCTGAGGTACTCCACTTGACACTTGTCTGGAGCTGGGTTTGGAGTCGGCTACTTTTACAGTCTATGTTCTGTATTTCACTGGGTCAGTTGATGGTCCACCCTTCTGAAGAGGAATGACCATTCCAGCCCTCCATTCACTCAGGAAATAAACTGTTTTGAGGTAGTAGTTGAACAGTGCCTCTAGTTGTTCTGTTAGGTCACGTTTGAGGCTTTTTAGGAGGCAACTGGGGATATTGCTGGCACCCATTGAAGCAGTATTTTAGCCTTAGCAAGCACTGCCTGAACTTGCTCCCTTTTGTAGTTGGAGGGGATATGCTAGAAGGGATTTCACAGTAGGTAGGGTAGTGGGGAGAGAGGAAGGTGAAGTTAGAGCTAAATTTACCAGCTTGGTCAGTAAAGATTGTGCCATTTACCACCAGTCATAGGTGCCGGAAGCTGTTGAAAACTGGGGGGGGGGGAGTGGAGGGCAAGAGAGGCACTTATGCCCACCTCGTATTTTCAACCAATATATATATATATATATATATATATATGGGTCTACTTCATAAGATTGACAGACCATTTGATCGACATTCATTTGGTCAACAGCTCATTTGGTCGACAACCAGTATTCAAGGCAAAAACCTGGGATTTGCCCCCCTCCCCAATGTTGTGTGACCCTGGAGTTGATATATATAGTTGGGGGAGTGGGGGCACAGCCCCCCACACTGGGGGGTGTGGAGTGCGAAGCCCCCCCACCTAATTTCATTTAAAATGTGTAGTTTTTGTTGTATTTTCATGTTTTAAACAGAAATAGGTGCCACACCCCCTAACTATATATATATATCAACTCCACGGTTACACATCATTGGGGAGGGGGGCAAATCCCTGTTAAGTGCCTTGAATACTGGTTGAATACTGGTTGTCGACCAAATGAATGTCGATCAAATGGTCTCTCGATCTTATGAAGTAGACCCATATATATATATATATATATATATATATATATATATATACACACACACATGTATATATATATATATATATATATATATATATATATATATATATATATATATATAAATAACATTATATATATATATATATATATATATAACACACACACACATATATATATATATATATATATATATATATATATATATATATATATATATATATGCACATATACATACACACACACACATACGCAGACTAGGCACAGGGAACTGACTTTGCACAATGTGCAAATGTGAGTCTTATTACAGCAGGATAAAAGACTTTTACGCAGTTAATCCCTCAGGCCAATCAGGTAAAAACACAATAAGGCTTCTACCTGAAGTTTCCAACTTGGATGCTTTGAACTCCTTGGAAATAAGTTCACTAACCCTAAAACGTTCAACAAAATACAGACAAAAGTGCACAACACAAAAAAACTTTGCATAACTGCTAACATATTATATATAATACACTACTCTCTTCTCCCACTGCATTCTTACAGAAAGGCTCCCAAACCAAGAATTGGCAAGCTGCAATTAATATCCAAAGTTATAGGCTCAAGGGTTCACAGATTTATAGGAGGTTACTATGCTAATGGCCATGGGACCTTTACAAGGCTAGCCATGTTATACCCATGTTCCCACAGGCCATTTTCCTTTTGCCTAGACTTCTGGGAAATATATTCCAAATAGTAAAGGGTCCAGCATAAATCTATAAACCTATGTAGTAGTATCATAAACACTCAAGAAATAGCTAATAAATGAAAACTATAAAATGCTGTGGCATTAAATCCCTCCAAAGACTGCTTCAGTAGTTTCCCACGTATGCACAACCATCAAAATGAAACAGTTCCCCTAATGACCACCCCCTCAGTAGTCTGTCCATGTATGCACAAAAAAGCAAATGACATGAAAATTAATCATTTCCCCAAGGTTCCCTTAAGCAGTTTGTTCATGTTTGCAAAAACACCAAAATGAAACATTTTCCCGAATGACCTGCTCAATAGCCTGTCCGTGTATGCATGCACGGAGCAAATGACATCAACATGAATCATTTCTCCCAAGGTCCCTTAATTACTTTTCCATGTATGCACAAGCACAAAAATAAAACATTTTCCCCAACAACTGTTTCAGTAGTCTGCACGAGTAAGCACAAAATTATATTAAAATGAATCATTTCCCCAAGAATCCCTTGTGTACTTTGTCCATGTATGCACAAGCACCAAAATGAAACCTATTTCCCAATGACCCATTCACTTTGTCTGTGTAAGCACAAGCAATAAAATGAAACATTTTCTCCAATGACCCCTTCAGTCAGGTTTGCCATTGTATACACAAGTACTAAAATGAAACATTTTCTCCAATGACCCCTTCAGTCAGGTTTGTCCATGTATGCACAAGCTCCAAAAATGAAACAATTCCCCTAACAACAACTATGCTCCAGGCTAACTCTCACACCAAACTAACCTCACTCACTAGTGAAGATTGTATAAAAAATGCAACTGCAATATGTAGCCACTATGCTATATGCCTGTCTCTTCTGCCTAAACAATTATTTGTTTTCTCTTCTGTATGCTACC
The DNA here is from genome assembly GCF_019279795.1 of Protopterus annectens. NCBI lineage: Eukaryota > Metazoa > Chordata > Ceratodontiformes > Protopteridae > Protopterus > Protopterus annectens. The sequence continues at coordinate 287,209,487 of NC_056733.1, forward strand.
TGTTTCTAAGTTTGTAATACAAAGACTCTCTGTAATTAATTCATGTAAATAAACTATGTATTGCAGAGCTTTTCTCCTCAGGCCTCCATTGAAAATGGTGGACCTTCCCGGTCACCAAACTAGAATAAATAAATAAATAATAAACCCTCTCAGTAGTCTGTCCATGTATGCACAAGCACTTCCAAATGACATCAAAATGAATCATTTCCCCCAGGTTCCCTTAATTACTTTTCTACCATGTATGCACAATCACAAAAATAAAACATTTTCCCCAATGACTACTTCAGTAGTGTGTTTGTATGCACAGTAAGCACCAAATGACATCAAAATGAATAATTTCTCCCAAGGATAACTTGTATACTTTATCCATGTATGCACAAGCACAAAAATTAAACATTTTTCCCAATGACCCCTTCATTACTTTGTCTGTGTAAGCGCAACCAATAAAATGAAACATTTTCTCCAATGACCCCTTCAGTCAGGTTTGTCCCTGTATGCACAAGCACAAAAATTAAGCATTTTTCCAATGACTTTTCCAGTTACCCAGTATAAGTAAAATCAAAATTACATCCAAATGAATACTCCCCCCAAGGATCTCTTACTTAATTACTTTGTCTATGTATAGTACGCACAGCCCAATCACAAATTAGAAAGAAACACAATTCAGAATTACTCACTCAGTCACTCTTGATTGATTGGAGAGAAGGGGGTCTGGATTATTTATAAAGTCACAGAAAAAACACAACAACAGCTTTAACTTGAATCTGGAAAATTTTACACCTGTGACCTGCCACTGAACCCTGACCAGACTGAACTAAGTCAGGCTAAAGCGGGGGGAGGCACACCAATGCACTTAGTGCAGTATGCCCAGTCCCCTGAGTTTGAAGTTGAACCCCCCCCCCCCCCACAAATGGAAGTTAGGAAGTTAGTTGAGGGAGCCACTAGCCAGCAGCAGAGACAGATAGAGCACAACAGTGTGAGCTATCAGATCTATAATTCTAATAGAAAAGGAATTTAAAGTAAAAAAAATAAATTAAATAAAATGTAGAAATGTGGTGTTGTTATGTTCACTTTACCCCCGTGACCCTTTCATCACTTTGCACCCATCCATTGTCTTTAATCTTGTCTTGTGTGCTTGTAGTACAGACTTGAGACTTCTTGGAATCTGGACTCTTCTGGGACTGGCAGCATGTTTACCCATACCCAGCAGTCGGGCAGGCTACCCTATCTGATTCTGGTCAAAAAAAGCAGACAGAGAATCTAAGGCTGTGATTAAATTATTGTAAATTATTTTATTTTACATGTGGTCCGCATTTGCAATAACTTAATCACAGGTCACAGCCTTAGATTCTCTGCCTGCTTGATGTGGTCCCTTGAGGAAAGCACTGAAATCACTGTATAAGACGTGTTTTTGTTTTACAGACACCCCCCCCCCCAACTAAATGACATGATTGCAGAGGACCAACAACAATGTACTTATTTTAACATATTTAATATCTGTCTGTTAACCCAATTAAACAGTGTGCTTCAAAGACCCTTTCAGATACAATTCCACACCTTCAGCGGTCACAGCAATTTACAGGAAAGCATTTGCATTATAATTGCACTCAGTCAGTCACACAACATCGCAGTTTAAAACTCTATGGAATTATATCATAGAAGGTACTCGTACTCCCAATTATGTGGCTCATTTCAAGACTATATACTTAACATTTGACAAGCAGCTCAGCTCAATGCAGCTGCTGAACGGAGAATCTCAGAGGTGATGTTAATGTTGTATTATTATCTGAAGTGAATGAATTCTATAACTTTATCTTTATTGTCATTTTTTGTTAAGTGCAATTCTTTGGGGGTTTTTTCGCCAAACGTCACCAGTGGGCATTAAGAGAGGCAGGGCACTTGAGAGGTAAGATGTCAAAGATGGTTCAAAGTGAGAACGTTATTACATGTATATATTAGTGTATGTTTCCCAAATATTTGGATCCATCAGCTTTTGTTTTCTTAATGGACTGAAACATTAAATCCAGTCAGGCTGCGGGATCTAGTAATTGACTCTTAGGAAAGTAGGAAATTATGGGTATGTTTATGCTCACCAGCTTGTAAACAAGATCGCACATCGGACATGATCACACTATATAGTGGGGGGTGTGGGGATCAGGATTTATTTACCCTTACTTAATCTTTATTTCTTTCCTCACCCTCAGTGTTAGTAGTGCGATCTCGGTCGGAGAGTGATTGTATACTGTGTGATTGTGACCGGGACGGGTGCACCGATGCAGGTCCTCCTCCTTACATGTAAGTTGAAAAGACAAGTTGCTGGATCTGCTGCGGAAGTGGGTGGGGGTGCCCCTCCCCCCTCGCTTTATGGTTCCAACACCCATGCCACCAGTTCTGCACACTTCTCTCTGCTACCTTTAAGGTTCCTGACATATCTGAAGAAGGCTTTGTGATTTTGCTTAGCTTGAGAGGCTATTCTGACCTCATAATTAGCCTTGTTAGACATTATTAGACTTCTAGCTTCTTGATTAGTTGAATCAGAGGGCTCATTCTGATTTTAGCCATGACTTTTTTGTTATATACCATTTTGCATTTACTTCTTGTAGGTATGGCAGCCTCAATACAGCAATTTACATGTTTGTATAGTGTATCTGTGAACAATTCTATATAGGTAGCTACGTTCTTGGGGTTTGTGAGAGCCTTGAATTTTCACAAACTGTCACTTAACAGGATGTAGTTAGCTTTAGTATAGTTCCTGTTACTGGTTTATTTGGGTTTTCCAGGTTGATACTATTGCAAAGGAAACAGATCCAAACTCAGCAATGAGGACCTGACCAGGGGGAGGGGGTTGGCAACACTCTCCCATTTTAGTGAGTCCCATGTCTAGCACGTTGAAGTCCCTGGTTGGAATGCACATTATCTGGTCCAGGGTGTTTGTGTTAACAAAGTCCAGAAAGCACTGCGGCTGTGAATCAGAGGCAATGTACATTCCCCAGTCTATAGGGGGGTAGTTAAAGTCTGCTATGAATAGGGTGTTTGGTTGGATGGTGAGTGCCTTCAGTAGGTTAAGGTTCAAGTTTTGAGCTTTGTTGGTAATACAGGGTGACCTGTAGCTGGCCAGGACATGGTATGGAACCTTGTCTATAGAGACCTGGACATGGATAAACACTAGGGTATCATCCTGTTTAACTAAGAGTTGTATTTATTGCTAACATATAGAGATGCCTCCAACTTTAGCCTCGGTATGTGTTGTTGTTGGTCTAAATATGTGGAAGGCACTGTAATTGTGCACTGCCTGAGTATCTTTTGAGGCATTAAACCAAGTCTCGGTAACAGCACAGATGTCTGTATTCTGCCGAGTGAGGAGAGCTTATAGGGTCACGAATTTCTTGTTTAGGTTCCTAATACTCAGCAGTAACACATTAAGGTTGCTTCTGATTTTTTTTTTTTTGTTTGTTTTTTTTTATGTTGGTAGTTTTGTCATTTTGACATTGCATAAAAATGCTCTAAGGGGGTGGATAAAGTTTTAACCAATATCCAAAAGCATGTCCTCCCATGCTTATAGATATTGGATCCCCCTGGAGTAACACCACTAACTAAACCAATTGTCAAAATCAATCATTTTCTGTTCATACTGTGGCATCATCCTTGGTGAAAGTAGAATGCTACTCAAGCAAGGCACGTACCTGTCTGTGACACAAATTTATAGAGGTCCATGTCTCTCTTCATATAATACAGAGACGTATGTCTCAGGTCATTTATACCCCCATGGACTATCATAGAATCATATTGGTACATGTGGTGCAGTGACTTGAGCGTATGCGGGGTATTATGGATCTTAGCTCCAGATAGGTAACTAACCATTATCTTTTCCTTGTCCAGTCTGGTAAGAAGAGCATCTGTGTGTTGTACAATAGAATCCCCTATGATAGAGTATTAGTTAAAGTGTTTGCTTGCCTTATCAGCTTTGTTGTTTGGGGACCATTGGTGTAGGCTTATGTGTGGTGTTAGGTGTTTTTCATGCATACTTTACTGACTGCTCTGGATAGCTATTGCCATTAGATGGCTTAGGTCTTTCATGTTTGGGAAGTTTTTTTAAGTGTCACAGCATAAGTCTATATGTATGGCAAGCAGTATGTGTGTATGGGATGGAGAGTGCCTGTTCTTGACAACCTCGTTAGTGATCAAGATTTCAACCTGTAAGGAAGTTGTGTATGTATATCCCTTGCATAGCGTGTTAGTCTTTTTCAAACATGAGATAATTGCTGCATTGTTTCAGAATGCCCATATCAACCATGCTAGTGACAGAGACATTAGGAAAATGCATATCCATATTGTCTGGACCTATATTAGGGTTAGTCTATTATGGCTTAGGGGCTTAGTTTTACAGAGGGTTACCTGTGTGGTGTTTGAGATTAAGGCTAGCTGTTATGTAGTGCTATGATCTGTTATTAGTGCTGCTCAATGTGCTAACTAGCTGTCCTAAGTTTAGCAACACTCAAAGTCTTACTGTGTTAAAGGTTAAAGTCCTAAGTACTAGCTTTAGGTAAATTTTACAGTCTAAGCATTTGCTACTATACAGGGCACTGCTAACCGCCGCTGCTGTGTGAGCATCTCTAACTAAACACGCTTACTTTATAGCCACAAAAAAGCTAAAAACAAACTCCTAAATCACCTGGCCAATAAATGAAGGCACTTTGAGCTCCCTTGAGTGTTCCCAAGTCAGAGGAACCAGGCAAACACCTTCTGCCACAAGATGGATCACCCTGGAAATTCTTAATGCAAATGCACAGCAAAAAATAACCTGGAGAGCAGACAAATATTAAACAGCGAAGTCCCTGGCTAGATCGCCTTTCTGCAAGGTGATTTAAGTAAAGGCAGATCAGTAAACCAACAGAAAAGAAGAGCAATTTTTCAAGTAAAAAACACACAAGGCTCAACCATCAATATTTAATAAAAATGCAGAAATATTCCAACAGCAAAGCTTTTGAGTAAAACCAAACTCTTCTTCAACGCTAGTACAAACAACATTCTGCAGTACACTTATATATACTAAATGACAGCACCCAAATTAATCAATCAAATACTAACAAGCATAGAATTAGTCTAATAGCATATCACTGAACTCAAAAGCTAAGATATTAAAAACATAGTCATGATAATTACAGAAACTACTACCACTACAAAACGCTCACTTACTGTGTCCAAGGTAAAAATTCCAGCAGCAAACAAATAGGAAGACACAGAAACAGCTGATATATCCAGTTCAAAACTTTTACTGCAGTGCAACAAAACACAAGCGCTTTCACCAAACAGGCATCATCAAGTGTATTACAAAAGCACTAACACGCACACACCCCTATTTATACATCAAATGTCACATGATACAAATTCAAATTTAAAAACACAAGTTTAAAAATACAAAGCACATAAAAAACATATAGATTTAATATAAAAACAAACATAAATGATAAATACTGAAACTTTACTTTGATACTAATAATTACCTTCTTAGGGGTCTCTTTTTTAATTTGGGTACTAATGGAACTGATTCATTAAGCCCATGTCCTACATCAGCCCTGAACCTCACTATTCATGAGGATTCTAAATCCTCGGTCTTAGCATGTATGTCACCCTGCCTCACATTCTCATAAACCCTAGCAATTACTAAAAATTTAAAACCATGACTGGAGTCAGTACTCAAAACATGCTTCGCCAAAGCACTAACCACATTACCTTTATTAATATGATAGATATGTTCTCTTATGCGCTCTCTAAAGGGACGATCAGTTTAACCTATGTAAAACTTTTTACATACAGTGCAGTGAGCTAAATAAACGATGTGCAATTATCACATGTAGCTGCTATTGTAAAATTATAACATCTACCTTGGTCGGGATGTTCAAATTTGCAACTGGTGTCAATATATGCACACCAGTTGCAATGACCACATGGTTTAGTGCCAACTATACGAAAATTCCTACTTACATCCTTTGGGTAACACAACCTACTTCTCAGTGACCTACTGTTTTTATATAAAAAAACATGGCACATCAGGTATGTGCCTGGAAATATCATTATCAGTTCTAAGAATACCCCAGTGTTTTTTAATGATGTCCTTATAACTATCTACATCACTGGTATAAGTAACTTTAAACCTCAAACCTGTATTATACTTGCTTTCCCGCCTCCTAACAAACTCTCTGTTACCTGTAGAAAAATATGGTCTAGCTTCATTCAATCTTTTATCGAAAATCTTAACTGTGTTGTTTTGGATAAGTTATTCCTCATAACCTCTCTCCTTCAAATTCATCTTCACATTATCAACTTCATCAATAAAACCACTATCCCTAGCATTTAATCTTGAGGCTCTATAAAACTGGTTAGAAGCCACACTTCTAAAATACATAGGGAGGATGAAGACTGTCCCTATGTAATAAATGATTCACATGACAGTCTTTCCTGTGAAACTTAATATAAATAACACCAGTTTCATCATTAATAATGGAAACATCCAAGAAATCCACCGCTAATTCTGAAGAATGAGACATAAACTTCAAATAACATGTACTATTATTCACATATTCCATAAAGGCATCAAATATATCAAGGTGTCCCCTCCATAAAATAAATAGGTCGTCCACAAATCTACAAAAAAACAAAATGTGTTCATTAAATGGCCCATTAAATATATGCTCATACTCCCAAACAACCATAACAGCATTGGTGTAGCTATTGGCACAGGAAGTTCCCATATCCACTCCATTGCATTGCTTGTATATCTGCTCACTAAAAGCAAAAATATTGTGCTCAAGCACAATGTCCAAAAGTTTCACCAACAATTTAACCTTATTGGGGGTATAATATGTAAACTTCTGCAAAAATTGCGTCACCTTGTTAAGACCATCTAAATTGGGTATAACAGTAAATAAAGACACCACATCCATAGTAACAAAAACTACTTCATCATTCAAACTATTAAAAACATGTTTATGCAAATCTCTAAGAAAATGTTCATCGATGTCCCTCAATACATGTATTAACTTATTATTACTCAGTCTCAAATGTTTTTTTATGTATATAGAAATGGTCTCAGTGCACCAATTTCTACCAGAAACAATAGTCTAAGTGGTGGATCAGACCTATCTTTGTGCACCTTCGAGAGACTTTGTATAACAGGAACAGTAGGTTTGTTTATATAAAAATATTCCAAAAGATGACTGTCAAAAAGATTCATATCAAACATACATTTAAGTAAAATCTGCACATGATGTATAATTGTGTTAACCTGAATGCGAGTAAATTTCTCATAAAATAACTCATCATTCAACACTGCCTGCATTTTAAAAACATACCAGGTCCTATCTAATATCACTATTGATCCACTTTTATCCGTGGGCCTAATAACGATATCAGTGTTATTCTCCAACCCCTTCAACGCATCAAACTCATCTTTAGAGAGATTTTGCTTCCTCCTACAACAAGCATGTTTATTAACATTGGCCTCATTTAAATCATATACATCTTGTATGACTAACTTTTCAAACGCAGCAATAAGAGGATTAGTCTTGGGTAAAAGCAAACTGGGTTTGGAAAAAGTATTACTATCTCCATCAGTTAAACCTTCAGAATTATTAAACATAACTTTCAGCCCCAAGTTCCTAGCAAATAATTTAACATCAAAAATGATATCCGTAAAATTAGAACAAGTAGAGGGTATAAATGATAACCCTCTACCTAAAACTCTCAGTTCATAAGGCATCAAAGTTATACTGGATAAGTTCAACACTAGTCCTTCTTGGCATTTAAAAACGCCTTTTTTATTGTATTCTGCATACTCACAGTTCCTTCCATCTTTCGTTTGTTGCAGCTCCGACACCACCCTCGTTGATGTTCCGTCAACGGTTGAAAAGTTTGCTCCTTCACTGGAAGTGGAAAATTGAGGTTGTATTGCTCGTTGAAGCTGAAAAAAATGACTATTAATATTATTGCTGCTGCCAGAGGTAGATTCCTCTACTACCCCTGACCTATGCAGTTGTGCATTCATGGTTATAATCTTGCTTCGAGCTCCCAGCTCCTTTACCGAAGCAACTTCACCCATTAATGGGGAAACACTTTGCAACTCTTCTGATCGTTGATTTTGCGTACAATACCAATGATGGTCCACCAGGGGGTGGCGTTGTTCTTTCGTCAGCTCCATGTGATGGTACAAATCAACGATCAGAAGAGCTGCAAAGTGTTTCCCCATTAATGGGTGAAGTTGCTTCAGTAAAGGAGCTGGGAGCTCAAAGCAAGATTATAACCACAAATGCACAACTGCATAGGTCAGGGGTAGTAGAGGAATCTACCTCTGGCAGCAGCAATAATATTAATGGTCGTTTTTTCAGCTTCAACGAGCAATATGACCTCAATTTTCCACTTCCAGTGAAGGAGCAAACTTTTCAACGGTTGACGGAACATCAACGAGGGCGGAGTCAGATCCGCAACAAACGAAAGATGGAAGGAACTGTGAGTACACAGAATACAATAAAAAAGGCATTTTTAAACACCAAGAAGGACTAGTGTTGAACTTATGCAGTATAACTTTGACGCCTTATGAACTGAGAGTTTTAGGTAGAGGGTTATCATTTATACCCTCTACTTGTTCTAATTTTACGGATATCATTTTTGATGTTAAATTATTTGCTAGGAACTTGGGGCTGAAAGTTATGTTTAATAATTCTGAAGGTTTAACTGATGGAGATAGTAATACTTTTTCCAAACCCAGTTTGTTTTTACCCAAGACTAATCCTCTTATTGCTGCATTTGAAAAGTTAGTCATACAAGATATATATGATTTAAATGAGGCCAATGTTAATAAACATGCTTGTTATAGGAGGAAGCAAAATCTCTCTAAAGATGAGTTTGATGCATTGAAGGGGTTGGAGAATAACACTGATATCATTATTAGGCCCGCGGATAAAGGCGGACCAATAGTGATATTAGATAGGACCTGGTATGTTTTTAAAATGCAGGTAATGTTGAATGATGAGTTATTTTATGAAAAATTAACTCGCATTCAAGTTAACACAATTATACATCATGTGCAGATTTTACTTAAATGTATGTTTGATATGAATCTTTTTGACAGTCATCTTTTGGAATATTTTTATATAAACAAACCTACTGTTCCTGTTATACAAAGTCTCCCGAAGGTACACAAAGATAGGTCTGATCCACCACTTAGAGCTATTGTTTCTGGTAGAAATTGGTGCACTGAGTCCATTTCTATATACATAGAAAAACATTTGAGACTGGGTATTAATAAGTTAATACATGTATTGAGGGACACCGAACATTTTCTTAGAGATTTGCATGAACATGTTTTTAATAGTTTGAATGGTGATGTGGTTTTTGTTACTATGGATGTGGTGTCTTTAATTACTGTTATACCCAGTTTAGATTATCTTAACAAGGTGACGCAATTTTTGCAGCGGTTTACAAATTATACCCCCAATAAGGTTAAATTGTTGGTGAAACATTTGGAGATTGTGCTTGAGCACAATATTTTTGCTTTTGGTGAGCAGATATACAAGCAATACAATGGCGTGGCTATGGGCACTTCCTGTGCCAATAGCTACGCCAATGCTGTTATGGTTGTTTGGGAGTATGAGCATATATTTAATGGGCCATTTAATGAGCACATTCTGTTTTTTCGTATTTTTGTGCACAACCTATTTATTTTGTGTAGGGGAGACCTTGATATTTTTGCTCCCTTTATGGAATATGTGAATAACAGTACATGTTATTTGACGTTCACGTCTCATTCTTCAGAATTAGTGGTTCATTTCTTGGGTGTTTCCATTATTAAGGATGAAACTGGTGTTATTTATACTAAGTTTCACAGGAAAGACTGTCATGTGAATCATTTATTACATAGGGACAGTCTTCATCCTCCCTATGTATTTAGAAGTGTGGCTTCTAATCAGTTTTATAGAGCCCCAAGATTAAATGCTAGGGATAGTGATTTTATTGGTGAAGTTGATAATGTGAAGATGAATTTGAAGGAGAGAGGTTATGAGGAATATCTTATCCAAAACAACGCAGTTACGATTTCCGATAAAAGGTTAAATGAAGCTAGACCATATTATTCTACAGGTAACAGAGAGTTTGTTAGGAGGCGGTTAAGCAAGTATAATACAGGATTGAGGTTTAAAGTTACTTATACCAGTGATGTAGATAGTTATAAGGACATCATTAAAAAACACTGCGGTATTCATAGAACTGATAATGATATTTCCAGGCACATACCTGATGTGCCGTGTTTTTTATATAAAAACAGTAGGTCACTGAGAAGTAGTTTGTGTTATCCAAAGGATGTAAGTAGGAATTCTCATATAATTGGCACTAAACCATGTGGTCATTGCAACTGGTGTGCATATATTGACACCAGTTGCAGATCTGAACATCCCGACCAAGGTTATTATTATAATTTTACAATAGCAGCTACATGTGATACTTTACACATCGTTTATTTAGCTCACTGCACTGTATGTAAAAAGTTTTACATAGGTAAAACTGACTGTCCCTTTAGAGAGCGCATAAGAGAACATATCTATCATATTAATAAAGGTAATGTGGTTAGTGCGTTGGCGAAGCATGTTTTGAGTACTGACTCCAGTCATGGTTTTTAATTTTTAGTAATTGCTAGGGTCTATGAGAATGTGAGGCAGGATGACATATGTGCTAAGACCGAGGATTTAGAATCTTCATGGATAGTGAGGTTCAGGGCTGATGTAGGACATGGGCTTAATGAATCAGTTCATTAGTACCCAAATTAAAAAAGAGACCCCTAAGAAGGTAATTATTAGTATCAAAGTACAGTTTCAGTATGTATTATTTATGTTTGTTTTTATATTAAATCTATATGTTTTTTATGTGCTTTGTATTTTTAAACTTGTGTTTTTAAACTTGAATTTGTATCATGTGACATTTGATGTATAAATAGGGATGTGTGCGTGTTAGTGCTTTTGTAATACACCTGATGATGCCTGTTTGGTGAAAGCGCTTGTGTTTTGTTGCACTGCGGTAAAAGTTTTGAACTGGATATATCTGCTGTTTCTGTGTCTTCCTATTCATTTGCTGATAGTCATAATAATGCCAAAAAGTTTTTATATAAAATTTCTCTTATACTTCAGGACAGGTTTAATGCTTGTTTTTACATTTAAACCCGGTGGCTTGTCTGCCCTAAAAATAATTAATCCACTTGCATATTATATTTAGACAAACAATTATCACCTTTTTTATCTCATAGTCATAGTTACATCCAAGACACTAACAACTTCTTTAGTTCCCTTTATAGATGGGATACTACTAGGCAATATGATAATCTTATCTTTGCAACACTGGATATTACACCCCTATTTATGGTAATTCCAAATGAATATAGGATTCAAGCCATCAAAGAAATTTTAAATACATATAGTACCTTTAAAGGGACTAAGCTAGAGTTAATATGTAGAATGCTTGAGCTGATTTTGACTGATAATGTATTTGTATTTGATGGAAAGTTTTTTCATCAGCGACTGGGAGTTGCTATGGGCACCACAGTCACTAACACCTATGCGAATCTTGTTTTGCAAACTATAGTATATAGTGATCCTCAATATTAACTTATAAGAATCCAAATTTGCAATACTGCGTACATTTTGTTGATGATATTCTACTTGTTTGGACAGGGGAAGCCATCCAGCTTGAAATGTTTGTTACAGAGTTAAAAAGTGCTATTAATTTTCTTGATTTTTAATTAAATTGCTCTAATAAGCAAATTAATTTTTTTAGATGTAACTTTGCTGTATGACAACGGTAAAATAGGCACCACTACACATAGGAAAAATGTTCAAACCACTAGATTTTTGCACTATGATAGTATGCACCCGAGATCAGTATATAAAAGTATAACAAAAAGTCAATTTATTAAAGCCTGCAGACTTAATACTAATGATAATCATTTTGTGGATGAAGTTTCAAGGATGTCTAGTGATTTTCAGCTAAGAGGTTATGATCAAACAGTGATTGGTTGGACTAAAGAGAATGTGACGGCTGAATGTGGTAGTTTTGTTAAACCTATTTTCTCTGATAGAAATAATGCACCTTCACGTACTAGAAATAGCAATAACTTTGTAAGATACATTACGAAGTATAATAGACATATGAAAATGATAAGGAATGTAATTTGTAGTAATCGTACTATACTTAAATCCAATCCAGAAATCAGAGAATTAATAGGTGACTTTTAGTAAAGGGAAGAACTTGAAGTCATGGTTATGCTATAAAGACAATATCTAATCCAACTAATGCCCTTCAATTTAGTACTAAGGCCACTGTTCCATGCCATAACTGTTCTGTTTGTAGCAGTATTAATGTAGTTACTGCTTTTATACATCCTATTCCAAAACATCCTTTTAAATTTACTGTTTTTGCTACATGCTCTACTGATAATATAGTATATCTGGCAAATAATATAAAATGTGAGCATTTTTATGTTGGAAAAACAAACCAAAAACTGAAGGAAGAATACAGTCACACCTATCAGAGATTAGAAAGAAAATAGATAGTAATGCATTGTATAAACATATTATGGTAAAGGGCAATGATCATAGTTTTAAATTTAGTCATACAAAAAGTATATGTGAATATAAGGGGAGGTGATATAAATGTCAGGATGGAGTTGGCTGAATACAAGTGGATTAATTATTTTAGGGCAGATAAGCCACCAGGTTTAAAATGTAAAACTGAGCATTAAACCTGTCCTGAATAACAGAGATTTTATATAAAAACTTTTTGGCATTATTATGACTATGTTATTAATGTCTTAGCTTTTAAATTCTGTAATATGCTATTAGACTAATTCTATGCTTCTCAGTATGTGATTGATTGATTAATTAGGGTGCTGGCATTTAGTATATATAAGTGTACTGCAGAATTTTGTTTGTACTAGCATTGAAGAAGAGTTTGTTTTTACTCAAAAGCTTTGATGTTGGAATATTTCTGCATTTTTATTAAATATTGATGGTTGAGCCTTGTGTGTTTTCTGTTCTACACTTGGGCTCATTCGGACACTACGAAGATTTGATTTGATTGTCTGGCTGTCAATTTTTCAGATAACAGTTGCTTAAATGATTTGAAAATACTGTAAAACAGTAGCAATCATTTAAATTAGCAAGTAAAAGTACAAAAATACAGTAAAGTTCCTTATCTCAGCCTGATGGCTCTGGATGCAATAAAAATGCCTTGGAATCACAAATGAGGTTGCCAAACATTGCTGAGCTCTGTGTGAATGAACACATACCTGCACAAACATTCCTACTTTATAGCTGTAGGAAAAAAAATGAAAACTAACTCCTGCGTTCTATAGCCAAAAATGACTATACCCTGAGCTCCCTGGAACGTATCCCAGCTCAGAGAATCCAGGCAAACATCTTCTCAAATGGAAATTCTTAATGTAAAGGCACAGCATGAGTAGCTGTCAAGTACAGACACATACCAAACAGCTAAGTCCCTGCCTAGATTGCCCTTCTGCACGGTGATTTAAATCAAGGCAGATCAGTAAACCAACAAGCAGACAGACAATAAGAATAATTTTTCAGGTAGACAGTTGCTTAAATGCTTTGAAAATACTGTAAAACAGTAACAACCATTTAAACCTTGGGGGGGGGGGGGCTTTGGTAGTGAGATTACCATAAGGAGTGCAAATAGAGACACTGGATATTTAAAACAACAGAAAAATAGAGGGTTGGGAAAGCCACAGCAAGATATTTATTTATCTGGTGTAGAGATACTCAGCATTTATATTCCTTTGTTTTAAGATGTAACAAGGAGGTGCTCCCAATGCAAAGAGCCTAGAATAGCCAACACTAGCTAAAACACACAGTGATATATAGAATTAAGAAACCAAGATCAATCCTATCAAAAGTAGAGCTGTTACAAACCAGTTCAAACTTATGAAGTACAAGCCTCACTCCCACTGTAGCTATGTATTTATTGCTGGGGCCTGCTTGGTTAGTTTTAACAAATCTGATTTAACTAAGGAGCAAAAATAATTTGCTTACAGTTAAAACAGCAGAAAAAAAATGGTTACAAGAGAGAGATAACCAATGCAAATTTTAAGAAATGGGAAGAGGAGGATGCATGAAGCAGGGCCAGATACAAAATAGCCAAGGAGAAAGTGGCGAGACAGATAAGCAGAGTGCCCCTCTTTCCATATCATACCAGTATTTTAAAGTAAAGATTGACTTACTTTACAAGAGGAATAAAGACAGAGAAAAATTACTACACCAGCTGCTAGATCCAAACCCTTTAAGAATGCATGATTAAACTGGCACATACTGGGAAGACACTTAGGGATGGACAAAACTAAAACTAAAATTAGAGTAAGGTTTTATTGGCCTGGCATAATGAAAGACACTGAGCTAATAGTTTGGGACTGTACACTGGATACAGGAGCAGTTCATAGCCTTACTCATCCGCACTTAGTACCAGACAGACTGTTGTAACCCAAAGCGATGCATTTCACACCACAGGTGCTTGCAAGGAAGCAAGATTAATTAAAAAATAAATACATTAACATTAAACTCTTAGATATCATGCTGTCTAGTTTAACCACAGCCAAATAGCAGTCAACAAAACAAGGAATCCAAAGACTGCACCCAAAGAAAAGGCTGTTATGATGATGTGTCCCTGTTTCCTAGAATCAGTTCTTTCCTTTACACCATAACTACTATGGGTTGTAAATACCAAGCATTTGCACAGAAACACACAAGCACACACACACACACACACACACACACACACACACACACACACACACACACACACACACACACACACACACACAAAACCATCAATTATAACCACTTGCATGACCATACACCTTAGATATCTGCTTGAGAAGTGAATAAATACATTCATAGCTAATGGGACAGAGATGTATCTCAACTCTTTGCTGTCCAAACCATGCAGTGGAATGCATTGCAACTCTCTCTGTCCTCTCAACCTAGCTCAAATTAGAGACAAAGACTCAAAAATCAGGCACAGAATTTAAAATTTTTGCCTTATATAGTTCAAAAGGTACTAGACAAAAAACATGCATTTAGCAAGCATTTGTGAAGGACACAAAGTCTAAAACTGATATCTTTGTTTATTTAATGGCCTTTCATTTTCTTTACTGTAGCCAAAAATTATGGGAAACAAAGGCCCAAATTTGGAATGCCATTTCTTTTATCTAATTGTTAATCAGGTAAACTCACTGTACAAAGTGTCCCTTTTTGGAGATGACCTAGGAGCATTGTCTGACTGACTAGCTCAAAGGCACACAGTAGGTAAATGGACATGGAAGGATTCAAACCCTGAACTTTTGACAACAGGAAGCAGTTTGTTAATACCTCACAGCAACAACAATATTAATTAACTTGAAATGTATTTTCTGAACAACAGTGATGAAACTCTAGTGACTAGCATTATTGAATGAGTTATCAGAAAATGAAGACATTACAAGGCTCTAAGCTCTTAATGAGCTGCTTCCTGCAGTCAAGGGTACAGCATTGGGCTCTTTGTAGCTCTATTTACCTATTGGGGTCCCTATCAGCATCTCAAATGCTGACAATATCGAATTAGATATTGTCGTATCGAGAATGCCGAAAGAGCAGAACGTCGAACGGGTAAATGGAAATCTCCGTAAGGGGAGATTTCCATTTACCTCAATGTAGTGCGGACTCGGAGTTGATGTATTTAAGTAGCAGGGGGTTGGGAGTGCAGTGGGGCTTGCCCCCCTGCCTACACCCTTTAGTTTTTTGGGGAGGGTTTATTTTTTTATCGGCATTCCAAAATGTAATAGGTCGATCATTTCAGTTCGACATTTAGTGATTCGACCTAATACATTGTCGAAATGCTGATATAAAACCACCTATTGTGTGACTTTGAGCATGTCACTTAATCAGGCAGTGCCCCTGGTACTTGGTAAAAAAAATATAAAGTATATGTATTTTCTGGAAAAGAATAATAGCTGTTACAATGATTGGTATTGCTGACAAATTGTAATCCCCAGTGATTTACCTGAGTTTTCTGTAATTATCCTAGTAGGTAGTTTTCTGGAAGTAGAATCATTCTGTAATTTCTGTAATTATCCTAAAAGGAGAATCATCCTGGGGGGGTAATATGTAGTATTCATCCTGTGAACTAGAATGCAACACACACACACACACAATTGCACAAATCACAAGTTAGGGTTGATTTGTATTTTGCTAAAAGTAAGCAAAGTGTGTTACTTCCACTGACAATTCATATGATAGTGCACTTATATTAGAAGCTATATTTCCTGCAGTTTGAAAACAATATCTCAACACTTTTGAATAATGGCTGTGATTGAAGATGGGTAATTGCAGATATACTGAACTATTTCTTCTACTAGGCAAGGCCCTGGACAGAGTTGTGTACAGACAGCTAATGCATTTTTAATGGAAATTACAATTTTAATTATATTCAGAACAGATTTCATCCAGGGAAGTAAATTGTAATACACACACAAAAACAACAACAAAAAGAAAAAAGAAAAATCCGTGGTATCCGTGAAGGTCTCAGAAAATCCAGCATGCAACCTATAATGAGTCAAAAACAAACCAAGCAGAAACTTTGCAGTGAAGTTCACTCCTTGAAATATGTTATGCACCTAGTTCAGTAATAAAAATTGAACTTTAAAATATGTACTGCAAAATAATAAAATAGTAGGTAGTCCACAGTTGAGTTAAAAGTGGAATATCCATTACTGAAACACACAAACAATCCTAGATGAGTATAATGAAAAGCATTAAACACATTCATTATTTATATATAATCAGGTTATTTGGAACTAGGGAGTGGTTACAGAGGGTGGTTCTGTTAAGAGCAATAAAAGCATTAAACTCATTCATTTAACCAAGTCCCCCTTAACACCACAGTGTAAACTGAGACTGTGCTAAGAAATGAAACTAAAAAGCTACAAATTAAAATATGTAATATAAGAGCAGCTAATTAAGGCTAACCTACAAATCCAAACTAATTCACTAACAAAAAGATCTACCACTAGACTCTATCAGAATAAATATTAGCAACTAACGCTGGGGGTGGTAGTGTGGCTGAGCGGTCTAAGGTGCTGGATTTAGGCTCCAGTGTCTCCGGAGGCATGGGTTCAAATCCCACCTACTGCCAGTACGGTTGGGAGGGTGGCCTAATGGTTAAGGTGCTTGCCTTACAAACACAAGATGCAGGGTTTGAGTCTTACAAGGGATAATTGGCTAAGCTTAAAATGGCTCATAAGGGCAGTTAGCTTAGTACTAATCTATAAACTGAAACACTTTTAACAAAAATCGATCTTTTGCTGCCAGAATTAATCTTTGTATGACAGAAGTCAGGTATTTAGGATATGTGGTTGACAAAGGGGTAATTAAACACCAAACAGACAAGACAGAAGCCTTGGGTAATTGTCTGATACCCAGTCCCAAGCATCAAGTACAGGCATCCCTGAGCCTAATAAGCTATTATAGGAAGTTCATATCCAACTTTGCTTCCATAGTCTGTCCTCTAACAGACCTTCCAAAACATAAGGTCCCCACTCAAGATAGGGGACTTTATCAACAGATGGGGCCTTTAATCAACTAAGCTAAAAAATGTGCTATAAATTAGTACTAGTTACCCATGGCTCTGATAAACTTGTTATTTATACAGATGCATCTGAAATGTGGGTAGGGGTATCTTTTCTTAAATAACAGGTAGTGAAGCCAGCTTCTTGGCATAGAAGGAGAAAGCCTTGACCATGCTGCAGGTGACATAAGTTCAATGGATACCTGTAAGAAATGGCCAGGGAGAATGTGAGTGAGCAGACACTGCTGGCTTTCCCATCCTGAGGAGAGGAATAGCTCTGGTTTACTACACAGGTGACACCTAGTAAAAGCAGCAGGTGCTCACCTAGTGGAGCTCCACACCACCAAGCCTGACCTGCAATTAGTGCATTTGCACTATGCAGCTGAGGAGAAACAAGCATGCAGAGGCATGCAGAGGCATACTTCCCCTGGAAAGCAAAGACTGTGGGCTCAGTGGAGCCATTGATGGGGGGTCGAGAAACTCCAAGCAAATGGAGTAGGCCACCCCCAAGACCAGCAAGGTAGCCTACTCTCAACCACCTGATTCTTGGTGGGAAATGGAGGGCTGTTAGAGATTCCCAGGCAAGAACAAATGGGTAATAGGATTCTTGCCTAGCCCAGGAATATCTGACTCCTGTTCTGCCAGAATGAAAGAATGAATGGGAGAGTTGAATGAAGAAAGTGGAGCTATTGAGCAAGGCTCTGAAAGGGAAAACAGCACAAAAAATAAGAAAGAAAGATAAAAGAAATAGGTGATGAACAGCACCTTGCCTACTACCTCACCATTAAACAGGTGCTCATTTCACCATAGTACAACTATGTAGGGCAAAATTTTAAATTAGCCACTGACCATGCATTCCTGCAATGGTTACATAAACTTAAGAATGTCAAAAAATTGTGCAGGTAGGCTTTGCCCCAGCAACTTTTTAAATTCATAATCAAGCATAGACCTGGCACAAAGAATGCCAATGCAGATGGATTGTCCAGGTCCTATCACCCATTCAAAATAGTATAAAACCACAGGTTCTGCACTGGGAAGTAGTTTACTGTGGCACAGTGGAGGATAAGAAACTGAGAGAGCGATGGTGTTTTTGTTGTAAAATTACTGTTTTTAGTTCAAAGTTATTTTTTTTATGTTACGCTATGTGTTATTGAACAGGCACTCATATTTCAAGAAATGTGACTAAAAGCATATGATACCCACAACTGCAACTGGGAAAACTGACACCCTATGCACTTCTCTAAATTAGAGGTGAGGGAGCTGAGGAAGCAAAACCATCCTTTTGAGTTGTAACAAGGAGCTGCATTTGTTCCTTGCTACAGTTACTAACACATGCTAGTTTCCCCTCAGATGCATAATGCAAACTGTTAGAAAAATATGTATTAATGTGTGTATTAGTAATATGCTTAGTGCATTCAGAGCCTAAAAGAGTTAACACATTTATTCTATTTCATACTGCATAAATCTGTACAAACTGCAGTTGCTTTCTGACCTTGTATTGTCAGCTAAATCTTGCTTGTGCCTTGGAAATTTACTGAGAAGCAGATGATTTCTGCTTGCATTAGGAAAATAATGAATAGAACAATACTGCTTATATGAAACTCAGACACGAAGTTCCGCTGTGCCATGAGAACATACACAGCTGTAGAAGTAACAGATAATTAGGACAAAGCCTGCTTGAAAATATGAACTGCAATCAGCATTTGCTTGTATCTGTATTAGTAAAGTACCTTGAAAAGTAACAGTATACAATAGACGCTTGTAAACGGATTAATAGTCACCAAGGCCAGGTTGTTCTTCCTGAAAAGTTTCTCACAAATCTAGTCATGTCAGCAGAAAATCTGAAGTAACACCTGCTGTAGTATAATGCTTAAAGTTGTGTTTAATTATGTCAGCTTAGAAGGCCATGTCTTGTAAAGCAGTATAAGAATGAACATACTTCCTGTTAGTAGTTAGACAAATCCTTGTATTTGCATGTTTTTGTCTCCTTGCTGCAAGTAAATTAAAGTGCCTTAACTGAACCTTACGTGTATTGGTCTTTGAAGTTTTTTCCTTTGACAGATTGGTCCTTTGGACCGGAAACCTTCACTTCACCTCGGATCAGACAGGCCAGGTGGCTTGAAACCGTACGGGGAAGAAACCACATCGGTTCTTCTTATTTGAAAAGTCCTCCGACTGAATTGTCGTACAAAAGAGGCCAGCCACTTTCTGATCTGCGACTGAAGGACCGGTTTACTCGAACCAGGTGATCAATCACGAAGGCTCAGGTAAGGTGAATCTACCTTCTTTTTCTGTTTTAGATCAGGGACTAGATTTGTATTTGTTCTGTTAGAGACTTTATTTATAAGCCAGGGACAGAAAGATTACTGTTTTGTCATAGATCAGGGAAACAGAGCAGGTAGGCAGTCATTCTGAAGAGACTATAAAAATATCCGTGGTACCACATAAAAATAAGGTGTTACATAACGATTAAAAGGGTAGAATAAAATGGGTAATAATTGTATAAAAAGGTCCCAAAATCCACCGTTAACCGAAGACGCGAAATACATGCAGTCACAGCGTGCTGATAATATTAAATACTACTCAAAATGGGTTAATAAATATGAATTTGATGGTAAACTAGAGAAATCCTCGCTTGTCAAACTTGTCAAACAGCTTAAAACTGATTCTAAAGGTCGGGTAAAGAAGCAACGTCAATTAGGAATTCCTCAGGCACACAGGTGGATTGAGGAAGTAAACCGAAGGGAACAAAAGAGTAATAATTCAAAAGCAATGTTTTTAGATAAGGAGGATAATAACTTAGTAATAGCATTAGCCCCTCCGCCTCCCTTACCAGAATATGAGGCAAGTGAACAAGTTAGTCCACCCCTGTGATATCCTGCTATCATTGTAAGTAGAGACACTACAAAAGCAACACCGTTTGTTAGAGATCCCGTCAAGACCAGGTCTCGAACACGGGCAGGAAACTCAAAAGGGGACATTGAGTTATATCAAATGGGTAGAAATTCACGATATATGAGTGAAGAAGAAATATGCCCACTTATAGAAGTGCCTAATCCTCAGGCAGGGCAAGAAGGTCAGGACCCAACTATTCTAGTGTATAGACCCTGGACTCCGGAAGACATCCGGAAAGCCACTGAAGGAATTCCCCATCCAAAAGTTAATTTTAGAAAATTCTTAGAAGATTTGCAAGGAATGAGGCTGAGTTATAATTTAAATGGAGAAGAGGTAGAAAAAGTAGTCAGACAAATTGTGGGATCAGATTGGCACATGATTAGTGGCGACTGGAATCCCCGTGATATTGCGCTCAGGCCTCTCCCACATAGTAGCGCAGAGTTAGACAACAGAGTGAAAGGTCTTACAGACCGAATCTCTGAGAAGTGGAAGCCTAGGGCAGACTGGACTTGCATTAATCAATGCATCCAACAAGAAGGTGAGACTGTTGACAGATATTATGCCAGACTATTAGAATGTTTTAATAACCATTGTGGAATGCAGATTCCTGAAGACCAGACACATGATTCCCCATATGAGCAGCAGTTAAATAATGCATTTTTGAAAGGCAGTATTGCGCCCATAAGCAGTTTTATTACAAAACACATGGTAGATCATCATACAAGCAGATTACAGTCATTGCTTGAATATGCTAGACATGCCGAAAGGCATTTTAATAGCAAAAAGAAAAAAAAAGCCCAAGTATTTTCTGTAGAAGACGTAGCAGAAGTTTATGTAGTACAGTCCGGGAAAAAGGGCAAGAGAAATGCCCAGGGAAACAAACAATCTGATCAACGATCAGAGGACTTTGAAGGGCAAAAGAAAAGGGATGAATATTTTAAATACGGTAAGAAAGGACACTTGGCAAGGGATTGCAAGAAAAACAAGAAGGCAACCACGGAAGATAAGGAGGGTGAGGACTGACTATATGGTAGTCAGGAATCACTAGAAGGGGATAGCAGAGAAAGGATAAATGAGTATGTGATAGAGGGAGTAAAGAATGTGACAGAAGACATAGAGGAAGTGCAAGAAGTCACGGATAGTGAAGAAAATGAAATATTGGATTTGGCTTTATTGAGCTTAGAGCTCTATTTAGCAGACACAAAACCAGAAGTCACACTCCTAGTAGAAGGGAGGGAAGTCACATTTTTGTGTGACTCAGGGGCCTCACGGACCCTGATACATCCCTCCAAACTGCCAGAAAACTCAGAGTCACCTGATTACATATTAGTGAAAGCAGCTAATGGACAGCTGTATCGAGAACCCCTCTCCCATAATATTGTGATAACTGATCCTGTTTCAGGATTGACCCAGAAAAGCAAAATTGTTGTTTCTGCAAAATGCCCAGTAAACCTCTTGGGCAGAGACCATATGCAGCTATTTGGTATAGCAGTAGTTCCAACCATGCAAGGTATGGAAGCACAGCAGCAAATTGATACCTTTGCAGTGCAATCAGAGGGTAAAACATATTATTGGTACAGCCAGGACTTGGTTACGACTGGTCCAGGGGTGGTGACCGAAGAGTTGATGAACGTAGCCGTCAGCAAGTTCCCCTCTCTTGATATTGATAAACAGCATTTGTTGCACTGTACTCTGTATTATTGTAACACACCAGGACCTGATAAGGAATATGAGCAAGAATTGTTTAGAAACCGTGCAAACAGATTGGTATTATGTAATCTGTACTGGGACACAGAAGGGAACAGTGTAGCCAGCTGTTCATTGCCCCAGGAGTTCTTTGCATTTTATAAATCTAATCGATTACCACGTTAGCTTAACTAAGGACAAAAATGTGAAATGGGTAGACTTGGGAGAAAAAGTCACGAGATGGGAGAAACAGACAGAGTTAGAACTATCAGAACAGGGAATACAAATACAGAAGTTGAATTGGATAACTCAGACCTGCTCAGCTGTACACTTGCAGTCTAGCAAGGACAGCTGATTAGCACTCCTATTGAAGGAGGAAGAGAATGCCTTACAGAATATACCAGTAACTCTCTGGTCAACAGGAAAATCAGATGTAGGACTTATTCGTACAGCGGGACCAGTTATTATTACGCCAAAGTCAGCATTTAGACCATAAAAAAGACAGTATCCCTTAAGAAAAGATGCAGAGGTAGGAATCAAACCTATTATAGCAACTTTGCTTAAGGAAGGGGTGCTGGTGGAATCTCCTGATTCACCATGTAACACACCCTTATTTCCTGTTAAGAAAGCGAATGGGGAGTGGCGTATGGTCCAAGATTTACAAGCTGTAAATGACACGATAATACCAAGGGCACCTACGGTGCCAGACCCACACACCCTGTTGAATGATTTAAAACCTCAACAGAAATATTTTTCTGTGGTAGATATTAGCAATGCGTTCTTTTCGATACCGATACACCCTGACAGCCAGCAATGGTTTGCATTCACATTTCAGGAGAAAAGGTATACATATACGTGACTACCACAGGGGTATTGTGAAAGTCCAACAATATTCTCACAAGAAATGGCAAGCAACTGGGTGGAATTTACCCCACCAAGAGGTAGTCAGATTTTGCTTTATGTTGATAATATCCTGCTGGTAGCCCCCACCCAGCAAGATTGTAAAGAAGATACCATAGCACTATTACAATTTTTAGCCACTGAAGGACATAAAGTAAACAAAAATAAACTGCAGCTTTGGAAAAATCAAGTTAAATACCTAAGATATGTAATATCTAAGGAGGGTAGAACATTAGATGAGGACAAAAAAATAGCAATTTTGCAAGCACCAAAACCCACTACCAAGAAGGAAATGATGTCCTTCCTGGGTACGACTAATTTTTGTCGGAGCTGGATTCCAAACTATGCCTTGGAATCTGCACTGCTGGCTAACCTGATTTATAAAAAGCCTATGGCAGCACAGGATTTGTTACAATGGACACCAGAGGCAGAATCTGCTTTCTGTAAACTGAAACAGTTAATAGCGTCCTCATTAGTTTTGGGATTACCAAACTATCATAAACGTTTTTTCCAAACTGTAGATTGTAAGCAACGTTATATGACATCAGTGTTAGCACAGCAGCATGGGGACAAGCAACGCCCTATTGCTTATTATTCTTCATAACTGGACCTAGTGGCACGGTCTCTACCTCACTGTGTACAAGCAGTAGTTGCAGCTGCAATGGCAGTACAGGCTTCGGCCTCAGTAGTGTTGTTCCACCCTCTCACATTGAGAGTGCCTCATGCAGTCACGATTATTTTACTGCAAGAGAAGGTAGCATATCTTTCCCCTGCTAGGCACCTTTCCTGCATGACTATATTGTTGAGCCAACCTCACATGACAATTGAATGTTGTACGACTTTGAACCCTTCTACCTTGCTCCCAACCCCTGCAGATGACACACCACACAGCTGCCGGCAGGTGATTGAGCAAGAAACTACCTAGAAAAGATCTTACGGATGTTCCCTTGGATGATGCCGAGGTGACATATTACGTGGATGGCTCCTGCAAAAGGGGTCCTGCAGGACAGAACCTAGTAGGATATGCAGTAGTTTCTGACACAGACATTATAGAAGCAAAATCTTTACCACACAGTTTATCTGCACAGGCAGCAGAATTGATTGCCTTGACACGGGCATGTACCTTAGCAAAGGGTAAATGTGTAAACATTTTTACTGACAGCCAGTATGCTTTTTCTACTGTACATGTTTTTGCACAACAGTGGAAAAATCGAGGAATGATAACATCTACTAGCAAACCGATTAATCATGCACAGTTTATTTTAGATCTTTTAGAATCTATTCAGTTACCTCAGAAAGTAGCTATTTGTAAATGCTCAGCTCATACCAAGCAACAGGACAGGATTTCAAAAGGTAATGCGAGAGCTGATACAGCTGCAAAGCAGGCAGCTTCAGAACCGTTTCTTTTGAATGAGGAATTACAACCCTCTGAGATTTTAGACTTAGAAATGTTAAAAACAATGCAGACACTTACTACGAAAGTTGAAAAACAAAGATGGGTAAAACTAGGAGCAATTCTTGAAAAGGGGCTGTACATCTCTAAAGAAAGGAAACCGATATTGCCATCTAATCTGTTTAGATATGCAGCTTTGTTGAGCCATGGGCAGAGCCATGTCTCAACAGGGGGGATGGTACAGCTGGTGAACTGAGTGTTCACGACATATAGCTTCTCAAATTACTCTAAAAAATTTTGCGCGGTATGCCATGTTTGTAATAAACATCATGCACAAGGGGTGTTAAAGCCCAAGCAAGGGAGTTTCCTATCCGACCATATCCGTTTCATACTATCTGTATGGATTTCATAGAGTTGAATAAATGTGAAAATAAGAAGTATTGTCTTGTCATTGTAGATATGTTTTCCAGATGGGTGGAAGCCTTTCTGACTAAAAATCCAGATGCTACAACGGTGGCCAAAGTCCTTGTCAAAGAAATCATCCCTAGATTCGGCATTCCGGAAAGGATCTAAAGTAACAATAGCACACACTTTGTGAATCAGACCATACAACAGCTAAGTAAACTTTTCGGAATTTCTTTAAAGAATCATTGTGTGTATCACCCGCAATCAGCAGGGCTAGTAGTGAGGCATAATGAGATTTTAAAGAGTAAGCTAGGAATGTTAATATCAGAAACACAGAGAAACTGGGTGTACTGTCTGCCCCTGGCACTGTTGAGCATGAGAACTGTTCCGAATGCAAAAGGATTGACTCCTTTTGAAAAGCTCTTTGGAAGGGCTTACTATATACCTCAGTGGAAATCTCTCATGCCCGCAGACCAGGATGCTGACAGTACATTAGCAGAGTATATGTGTAAGTTATTAAATTCTAAACATTTGTTGTAGTTAAATTCTGTTTCAGATAAAGAACGAACCAGACCGTCAGAAGTGGCAGTGCCCCCTGGAGCGTGGATCTGGCTGAAGGTAGTTAAGAGAAAGAACTGGGCATCTCCAAAGTGGGAAGGTCCATATCAAGTGCTTTTGTCAACACCCACTGCAGTCAAGATAGCGGAGCGTGCCTCTTGGATCCACCTGACGCACTGTAAATTAGTTAAAAACTTTGAACTGGACAAAATTCTTGTTACATGCCAAGAGCAAAAATGATAGAGTCCAGAAGAAACAGGAATGCAGAACAACCCTTTCCTCAGAAGTATTGCATAATCATCCTGTTAACTGTATTAGTGACAATAATCTTTTTGTTGTGGCCTTTTCTTTTCCCAGCCACACAGACTGAACTGAATAAACGTGAAGCGTTACTCATAAACTGGCATCCAAACTTTAACACTTACCAGGCAATTAAATATGTGTATGCTGAGACTTTCAATGTTTCAAATTGCTGGATTTGCACAGCTTTGCCGACAGCATACGGGGGGTTATTAATGACTACGGTCCCCCTAGGGATCAATGAGACCTGGGAGAACTTGATTTATGATACCTCAACCATTACACCACAAGATAAAATAGCATTGCACTTGTCTGTTCCACAAAAGGGAACTGTGTGTTTTTATAAAAATGATACTGTTCAAGTGGGTTGGAGCAATTGCAATGTGACTGTTCCTTATAGATGTTATACTAAAGGAAACAAAGTAGATCTTCATTGTAATACAAACTATGATTCATTTCTTGGATTGATGCATAAAACACTTGATGAAGTAAAACATAATTCTGTTCTTTATAAACAGCTGTCTATAATTGATAAAAAAATGTTTCATGCAGGGCGAGTGTACATTCATAGCAAGGTTACTACTAAAGTAGGGGATTGTTATTTTGTGTGTGGCAGAAAGGCATACAAATGGTTACCTGAGAATTGGTCCGGCAGTTGTTTTTTGGGTTACCTGGTTCCGGCCATACGACACACTGCAGTTTTGCCTCATGGAAAAATCTGAAATGTTCAAGAGGTTGTCAAGAAACCTGAGAATCCTGTGGGACAAATCGATGCACGTTGGAAAGACCATCATTCCCTAGGCAAAGGGCTGACACATATGGACTTGAGTGATAGCATTATATCGTGGGCAGGTATATCCCCAGCATATGGAGCAGTGAAATCGATTTGGGAGCTGAGAAAACTGTCAAAACTTCTCAGAGTAATGAGCAACGCA
This sequence comes from Protopterus annectens, assembly GCF_019279795.1. Taxonomy (NCBI): domain Eukaryota; kingdom Metazoa; phylum Chordata; order Ceratodontiformes; family Protopteridae; genus Protopterus; species Protopterus annectens. The sequence goes on from NC_056733.1 coordinate 287,236,211, forward strand.
ACTTTTTCTACTCTTGAATTGGTGACTGATGAACTGAATGCTATGAGAACTGTAGTGCTCCAAAACCGCATGGCTCTCGACTTCACCCTAGCGGCGAGAGGTGGTATGTGCACTTTAATCCAAGAAGAATGCTGTTCGTATATTCCTGACCATAAACACGAGATAGACAATCATCTTGAGGTAATTCAGCAAGTGTCGGCCATGACCAAACCAGGCCCAAACCCACTGATGGACTTTTTCCAGAAATGGTTTGGGGGGTGGGGTACCATCCTAATGAATATCCTGATTTGTGTAGGTATGCTCCTACTGGGAGTATGTGTTTGTTGTGGTATCACCTGCATGAAAAGACTGATTAAAGACCTTATAGACATGTAGGTTTCTGAAACCTTATATCAAAGTACTGAGTTTGAAGAACTGTTAAAAGACTGAAAATGCTTTCATAAGTTTAAACTGAATGACTCTCTTAACTGCAAATCCTGAGTGGAAGAGGTTAGGAGAAGAAAACACACTGCTTATGCTTATTTTGAAAGTAGAATAAAAGTATTAATAGGGGGGGAAATGTTAGAAAAATATGTATTAATGTGTGTATTAGTAATATGCTTAGTGCATTCAGAGCCTAAAAGAGTTAACACATTTATTCTATTTCATACTGCATAAATCTGTACAAACTGCAGTTGCTTTCTGACCTTGTATTGTCAGCTAAATCTTGCTTGTGCCTTGGAAATTTACTGAGAAGCAGATGATTTCTGCTTGCATTAGGAAAATAATGAATAGAACAATACTGCTTATATGAAACTCAGACAAGAAGTTCCACTGTGCCATGAGAACATACACAGCTGTAGAAGTAACAGATAATTAGGACAAAGCCTGCTTGAAAATATGAACTGCAAACAGCATTTGCTTGTATCTGTATTAGAAAAGTACCTTGAAAAGTAACAGTGTACAATAGATGCTTGTAAACGGATTAATAGTCACCAAGACCAGGTTGTTTTTCTGAAAAGTTTCTCACAAATCTAGTCATGTCAGCAGAAAATCTGAAGTAACACCTGCTGTAGTATAATGCTTAAAGTTGTGTTTAATTATGTCAGCTTAGAAGGCCATGTCTTGTAAAGCAGTATAAGAATGAACATACTTCCTGTTAGTAGTTAGACAAATCCTTGTATTTGCATGTTTTTGTCTCCTTGCTGCAAGTAAATTAAAGTGCCTTAACTGAACCTTACGTGTATTGGTCTTTGAAGTTTTTTCCTTTGACACAAACACATTAATAACATGAATAAAAGCAACCATAATATGCAGCTCAAATGAATACTGGCACTCAATTTAACTTATTGAGCGGACCAATCAGCACATCTTCTGCAATGCATATCACTCTCCCTAACAGCTTGTGCCTGGATCAGCATCCTTCTTCACCCTAGCCTAGCTACAACTTTAATGATACCTTTTGGGCTGCAATGTCTCTACCATGCATTACAGTTGAACAGAGAGCACAACTACTTGAAACATCTACTGTGATGATCTTAAAAGAGAAAGCTTCAGCTCAGATAGGCAGAAACAACTGCTTCTTAGAGAATAGGGAAAATTTACCAGGAATCATTACTCTTGATACTGTATTTGTGAACCAGTGGAGTTTCTGCAAGACAGATGGTCAAGGAATAATAGGTAAAGATAAAGGTGCCACCTGTCATTTTTTTTTAATTGCCACAGAATGGAGTGCTCTGTCCAGTTGTCTGGCTTTCATCCTGATAATCTGGAATGTCAAATGGTCCAGACTGTTCCCTCAGCTGATTGGTTGAATGTGTCTTGACTGCTACAAGCCAACAACCAATCGGTGTGAGAAGACTGAGAAATGATAAACCCGATTCTAGTGTGAATGAAAAGATTGAAACAGTATGACCATACCGTCTGGCACCCACTTTGTGGTTATTCATTGGGCAGTGTTTCAGTTTTTTTTTTTTTGAGAGAGACGAGTGTGCGTGACTGCACAGCAGGATAGGGAGTTGGTGATGGCATTGGCCTTGTGATTAGTAGAGTGCTACTGTGACTGTGGCTGAGTACAAGGACTGCAGTTATTCAGGGCAGGCTGCTGTAGGCAACTTGCTACTTAACAAGAAAATAAGCAAACTTAGATAAACAATTTATTATTACAACTAAGGTGTTGACAATTATACTAATAACAGTAGTCTGCAGGCAATCTGCGTACTAGATGACTAGTGTTCATTGCTGCTTGCTATAAATTGAATGGACAGTGTATGTGAGTGCCTTCATGTATGTTAAATTCAACCATGGCAGATTGGGTTCAGCAATCAGTTTTAGGGTGATTTTTCATTGCTTCTTTTGCTGTAGCAGTACACTTCTTTTTCACCCCTTTAAACCCTGTGCTGTTTGCCTAGTGTCACAGTACAGTAATAATTCATTACAGCAAGCATGTTGACTTACTTTTTGGAGAAGGTTAAGGTTCAACCAGCCACTAGTAGTTTCCTGTTTTATTTTATTTATTTTACTTTGTAAGATGGCTGGAAGCAGGTTTGGAGTTGTGGCCAAATGGCAGAGTGAATGAAAGAGGAGAAACATTCTCGTGGAAAGTGGCATTAACAAGAAGGCTGATGGTTGGCAGGCAGACAATTGTACCTGATTTTGCAGACTGTCCCTGATTTTTAACATTGTGTTGTGCTGTCCCTCAAAAATATTTGATTCTCTGGTAAATAACCAAGGAATATAGTCAGTCAATAATGCTGGACTTTAATTAATCCTTTTTATTTTTCAAGAAATATTGATGTAGTCACCTGTGTTACTGTCCAGAATTTTGCAGAATGTCCAGATGTTTACATCATATTCATCTGTTCTTCATACCTCTCTGGTTTTCTGGCACATTTTTGAGGATTGAAGTCATTAAATAATGACAGATATTTGTGTTTCAGAAAATATGTTCTAATGCAAAAGTTTAAGACCGATATTTAAAATGTGTCTCTAATTTTATACCTCACGCCTGAATAAAAAACTCAGCTCTTTGCTGCAGAGAAGTGAAGTAAAGTGAAGTGAAGTGAAATGAAGTGAAGTGAATGACTTCCTATATTCCATTTTATTTATTTTCACTTGTGGGCTGAGTAGACACAGGTTTGGTGTTGGGAATGACCAATTAAGTAGAATGGTGCTCAGGTGCAAAGCGGCACTAGGAAGTCTGATGGTTGCAGTGGAGTGGGGACATACCTCAAATGCACCTGATTTTACCTATATTTTCCTGTCATATTTAATTTTCTGGTAAATAACTAAAGATTATAGTGATCCAGTAACGTCAGACATTTATACTAATTGTTCTAGAATTGTGTGTGTTGATATACTGAACTGTCCAGATTTTTGCAGAATGTGCATATTTTTGCATCATATTTATCCATTCCTCATAAAATCTGTGGATTTCGGGCAAATCACTGAGGACTGATGTCACTAAATAATGACAGATATTTGAGTTTTAGACATCATATCATTTAGAAACGTTGCACTAATACAAAATCTGTTATTCTAGCAACTTTCTAAACTTTAAGATAAATATTTGAAATGTGGTTCTGATTTTGGATCGAACACCCACTAAACACTGTGCTGCTTTTGATTTTGGATTGAGTTTATTCATTTAAGGCTTGGTTACTACGTTTTTTACTTTTCCTTATATTGCTTTTTGTTTTGTTGTAAATATTTTTGTACTTTAGGAGTTTTAAGAGGTCTTGGCTAGGGTCAGTAAGAAAAGAATTTGTTTTCAGACAGTGAATAACATCCAGTGGCAGTAAGATGTCTGTCAGGTGCTAGGGTCATCAACCAGTTTTAGTAGATTAGCTTTAGCATAGCTTCAAAATACAGAGATATTGGAGGAGGCGTCAGGCTTCAATCTTATAGTGAATGTGACTGACCTGTGGTCCAATTTGACCAGGAAGGAGGTTACTATTGGTGGTGAGCAAAGCTGCCTGATATTGCTAAGGACTATGTCTATGATTTTATTTACTCAGGTTGGGGTATGAACTAACTGGTCCAGAGAATTTGTATTGGTGAAATCCATAAATTTCTGGACATACATGTTTCAGAACATTTAAGTCTCCAAGTTTATGGGAGGATATTTGCAGTCTCCTAGAAGAATGGTGTTTGGCTTAAAAACATAGGCACTCCATACTGGTTAGGTAGGAGATATGGGCCAAGGGGACATACATCCTGTAATTGGCTATGATGAAATAAAGGGTTTTGTTTACAGTAAGTTGGACATGGAGGAGTTTCAGGTCATTATTTTGTCTAATGAGTCTGGAGATGAGCTGCTTTTTTTAAGAATATAGAGACATTTCCACCTTTAGTGCATTTGTCTAATGCAGTGGGGCTGTAGAAGTGACAGGCATTGAAGCCCTGCACTGATGGAGAGCATTCACTGGTCTTAAGCTCAGTCGCTGTGATGATGCATATATTGATGTTTTCCAGGTACATTGTGCTTGCAGGGTGTGGAGGTTTTGCTACGGCATCTAGCACTGAAAAGCGATACCTTAACACTGTCTGGATTTTCTTTAATTATGATGGAAGCTTTAGAAAACTGGCATTGCCTATAAAGGTATTATTGTGATGGACAAGGTTTTGGCAAATATACAGAAGCCTTGGAGGATGAGGTGCAGGCTATCCCTGACAAATCAGCTAGGGCTATCTACCATCTCTTCCCAGGCTGATATCTGTATCTCCTTTGAATGACACCAGATGTTAAGCTAATTCTTGACCTCAATCATCTTTTGTACCTATTGTGGCATCATTCTTGGTGAGGGCAGAATAATGTTCACGGCTAGGTACATATCTGCCTCAGTCACATACTCTGAGATCATCATGTAACATTAATAAAACTTGTTGGCAGGATAGATTTGTGTCCCAGCGACTCCCCCATCTGTGAAATAGAGTTCCTCTCCATGTCAAGCAGAGTACCTCACTAGCCCTCTTTAAGAGGAACCTGGATGACTGGATGGGAAACAGAAAATATACCCCTGGGATCCCACCTATGTCCTTGCTGGACAGGGAAAACAGGTGCTGACTTTGTGGGAACATGGGTGAAATTCTTGGCTAGGCTTATACAGGCCTCCAGGCCAATAGCCTAGGTTCGTCCTATGAACCTATGTCTCTCTTCATATGGTCCAAGGAGGTATGTCTCAAGTCATTCACAATGGCTGTATCTTTCGTGTACTTATGCAAGGACTTGAGTATTTGCATGATGTGGCAAATCCTGGCACCAGATAGGCAATTGACTGAGACCCTCTGTTTGTACAGCCTGGTGAGTGGTGCATCTGTGTGTTATCACTATGGAGTCACCTATGATAAGAATATTGGTTATGTGGAGTCTACCTTATTTGCTTTTGAAGTGTGCCAGTGTGATTACTAGATGTATGTTTCATGGAAAGTGTTGTCTGTTACGTGTATTTGTGAGATTGTTGAGGGTACTTGCTTCTTGAGTTACATTTAGGATGCCTCTGTTGTTTAAGTAAGTTACTTTTAAGAGTCTCAGGATATGTAGGTCTATGTGCTTGGTTTGAGCTGTGTTATTTTTGTTTAGTGTTGTGTTATGTGCTACTGACAGTTTGCTTGCTATTTGTAGTTACCCTAAGTGAGAGCTTTGCTTCCATTAACATTATATAACTACATCTCTCATACATTGTGCAACTTTTTCTTTTTTTTTTTTGTAGTATTTGGTCGTCAGTAAACATGAGACAATTGCTACATTGCTTCAGGATGCTCATTTCAACTAAGGTCATAGCTGGCTTTAGGCAACAGTGAACCCTGCGGTCACTGGGGGGCCTCTAGTCCTGGGAGGCCCCCAAACACAGCAAGTTAACTTAGCTTGATATTTTGTAGCATGCCTGTTAAACCAAGTGGGTGATAATAACTCTTATTTATATCTGCTTTAAAACTCAACAATATCTCTGGTTATAGTGAAAGTGTTTTGTCAATTAACAGGCTTCACAAGTCCATTAATATTTTACCACTGACATTGTGCCCCTTGCTTAGTTAAATCCTACTGATGGGCATTCTCTCCACTAAAACTAACAACAAAGCCAGGTTTAGGTACCTTCAACACCCACGGCTGCAGGGGGGGGGCCTTAATCATCCTTGACATTGTAGGGGCCTCACAAAAGCTGCTGCTGGTTGGGGAAAATGAGGAGAAAAATTGTATTAATTTTCTGATTATGCTCTTTAACCTGAACAAGGCTGTGATATGACCCTGTAAGGATAAAGCTGATAATGTACATGAACAAGGTAAGCACTAGAGAGATCAGTGGCACAGGGTGACTGACCTCAGTGCATACCTTGATTTTAAAAACAACTGTTGCTTCCAGTCTTCAGACATGGTTTGGGGAGTTTTTCAGATACTGACAGAACACCAGATACTATAACTCATCTTCTTTGGTCAAGAATTCTGAGCAAAGTCAAAAATAATAGTGACTCCAAATCAAGAACATGTTTTAAATATTACTCTAATTCACTTACAAAGTTAATAGAGTAACACAAGCATCTTTTGGACAATAAAAAGAATGAAATTCTGATCTCTGTGTTATTGAGTGCCTGTAATCCTGAATGATTTACCAGCAAGCCAAACTTTTTATAACTGACAGAAAAAAATTATGAAGCAAAATCATGGATGGTCTGTGAAATCAATGACATTGACAGTTATACGTTACTCCTCAATGAGGTAGATAAAAGTGACTTACCCCTGCTGCTATCTGATGACTGCTAAACAACAGCAACTGATCAATTCTGGCAATACCCTATGATGTGTGTGTGTGTGTGTGTGTGTGTGTGTGTGTGTGTGTGTGTGTGTGTGTGTGTGTGTGTGTGTGTGTGTGTGTGCACGCGCGCGTGTGCATGAAAAAAATGACTGAGTTTTATCTGTCAGGACACATACATTAGACTTCTGGGTATCAGTAAAAATGCAGTTAACAAGTGATTATATTTCAAAAGTACGGCATAAAATATATCACAGAACATTCAGTCCCACTCTCCCAGACTGTATAAATGGATTTTGACATTGACTTAGTGGTGACTTCTGCCCTCATCCTCACCCATTCTAAAAACAGCCCTGCTTATGTGTATAGAAGGTTGCTGTAGGTTTTATGGGTGCTGGGAATTGTGTGGTAATTACTACTATAACTTTCATCAGAGTCAGAACTTAGAGGTGTGCACAGGAGGACATTATAGTTTGTGTTTGGGCTGGAACAGTAAGGTCATTGTTTCTTTTACATTTCTCACAAACTCAGAGGTGTACAAAGAAGGTTACTATAGCTTGTGTAGGGGCAATGTACTATGTAAGCAACAAAATAGAATGCATTATTGTAATAATTTTTTTCACTTTCCTCACAATCACACATCAGACATGTATACAGGTGACTGCCTTACTGCCTTTGGGGGTTAGGGGTGAAGAGTGAGGACGCATGCAATTTATATGTATGACAGCAGTAACTTGCAATACATGACTTTGGTTATTTGAACCTCTGATTTCTTCCTAATCTAACACCAGAGGGATGTACAGGCAGTGTCTGTTTTTTTGTTGGTGGGGGGGTGGGGGGGGTAGGAGGCACCCATTATTTCCAGATAGGGTCTGTGCATCCTGACAACAGCTTGTTTATTTTGAGCTACTATTAAGTCAGCTTTGAAAGTTAGGTCTTCGGCACAACTTATGCCTTCCTTGAAAGAAAAAATAAGACTGAATCTTTTCATACTCATGATTTTTTTAGGCCACCAATGGCTTTATAAAGTTGGGAAAATGCTCCAAAATACATCGCAGAGCATATATAACCCTATTAGCTTCTGACCTTGGCTTAATTGAGTTTACTGTACGGTTTTCGCCAAGAAAGGTGTTCTGAAAGAATGCAGGGAAACTACAATTGAACAGCTACAGTGCATTTCTTTCCTTAATCATAATTTCTGTTCAAGCCATCACTGAATGAAAAGACTGAGTAAAAATAAAAATTAAACAAAATGTACTTCATGGCACATAGGAAGTCATGTCTTCTTGAAAAAGCTAAAGAGTTGAGGCAAAATCTGATAAAAGAAAGAAAACATTAATGTGCTTGGTATGGGGACGCCATGATGGGTGAAAAAGTGGAGAGCACTGGAGGGTCTGTGTGTGTGTGTGTGTGTGTGTGTGTGTGTGTGTGTGTGTGTGTGTGTGTGTGTGTGTGTGTGTGTGTGTGTGTGTGTGTGTGTGTGTGTGTTGGTGGGGTGAAACAGTAGGTTGTGGCTAGGGCACCATTTCACCTAAGTCTAACACTGTACATAGAGCATTGTAATGTATGATTGTTGCAACTAAATGCCATTCACTGTGAATACGCTTTTGTGGGATGGGTCAATGTACTGTGGTACACAGGCCTGTTGTAATGTAAGAGCACTGCAGCTACAGGTCAGTCTGTGTGTACTACTCCCTCTGCGAAATGGGCCACCATACTGTGTTGCACAGTTCTGTTGTAATGTAAGAGCACTGCAGCTACAGGTCAGTCTGTGCATTCTAGTCCTAAAAGTGAGCAGCATTAACTAAAAGGTTGTTCAGTACAGGTGGTGGTGACAGGGTGCTACTTAGAAGTGTCCAGGGGGCCCCCCACCTTGACATTTGCTGGGGGCCCCCAAAATGCTAACACCGGCCCTGGGGTGGCTAGACAGAGAGTTGGAAAATTCAAATCCATGGTTCCAGTTGCTAACTAATGTGGGCTGAAGGGAGGAGTAGCACCAAGGGGTTAGGATTTTATTAACTAGAGTGCTATCTGCCTAAAACAATCTTAAATATACCCACAAAGAACACTGTATCTGTTTCACGAAAATCAGGGACTCTTGTGCAGCTACTAACTATTAAGTACATTGGGAATTTGTAGAGTAAGCTATACAGATAAAGGGCCTGCATCCATACAGTGCGCAGTTAATTAACCATGGCTGCATGATAAGCAATTTATAGCATAACAGAAAAGTTGTAAGCATTCTATTAAGCACAATGACTCAGAGCAAAATGTCACAATTAAAGGTTTGACAGAATTCAAAGGCCCATAAATGGTTAGGTTCTTTCTCTATTCTCACTAGAGCTAAACCAACGTAAATCCCAGCTAGATCACTAATAATCACCAAAAGTGCACAACTACTACAGTAAAATCAGTAGGAAAGTAAAATGTAGGTCTTACATAGCTAGTATTTTAGTCAAATCCTGTGGGAAATTGTCAATAGTTTTGCCTCTAAGCATGTACTATCTTGTTGCAAATAAGCCCTGGGCTATGCAAACAGAGGATTTGTAGCAACACAGAAATGTTAAAAAAAAAACTAAAAATTGCAAAGTGACAGTTTTGAGGTTCTACAGCAGCTGTAAAACTGTTCTTTCTGAGTTTCTCTATCAATTAACTTTAGCAGTCAGTAATAATCAGACCACTTTACAAACACAACACAAAACAATTTTTAACCAGACAGTAAAAAAGTACAGTAAAACTGAATAAAATAGTACTTAAACTGTAAAATTCACTATGCAACCATTAAGTGCAGCAGAAAACATTGCATTCTTTTTAGACGAGGAAATCAGCTCTAAATACCACCTACTGGAGCCTTTAAATTAAGACAACCAGCAAGCCACCTCACATGTTTTTTTAATTCCAGTAGGAAAATCAAAAGAACCAGTGGAAAATTAGCTAGGAATTCACCCAAACATGCCTACTTTATACAGCAGCAGTTTACTTCTCTGCCACAAAACAGCTACTATTTGTTTTTAGAAGCTAATCCTTGGAAAAAAATAGCTGAAAAACATATAAGACAGCAGCAAAATTTAGCGAAAGCAGAGGGAACCCCTACATCAGATACCAGAAACACTTTAACGATTCATTAACAGCCAAGCCACTGTATAAACTCAACAGAACCATTTTTTTAATTAAACAGTAAAAAAAAGTACAGTAAAACTGAATAAAATAAAACTCAGACTGTATAATTTGCTATCATCCCCAGAAGGCTGGATAAACTTAGCTCAAACTTTTCCCCTTTATCCCCCAGGAACTACCCAGATAATAGAACCCCCCCCCCCCCCAAACACTTCAGAACAAGTCTTGAAAGCTCTCACAAAGAAGAAAAACACTTGTTCTGTGAGTTTAGACAATGGACTAGGCTGTCTTCTTGAGAGCAACAAGCACAGGCTTACAGACTCACTACTGATTCTATCTCAGCCTCTTCAGTGCATTCATGCCAGAAGTGTGGAGAACTGTTAAAGTTATCCCACTCCACAAGGGAGAACTGACTATAGACCCCAGAAACTATAGACCTTTAAGCCTCACCAGTCTTATCTGTTTTGTTTGTTTGTTTCCTTCGGCTTTTCCCGGTTAGGGGTCGCCACAGTGGAACTCCGGTCTGCTAATGATTGGCAGTAGATTTTGACGTGCTGGCTTGCCGGGCCTAACGCACAACCTTCAACGAAGGAACGCCCATTCACGCATGTCGCCACACAGAAGACGCTCTAAGCATTGAATTTCATTAACAAGGACATCATCAGACTATAAACCTCTTGGCCCAAACTAGTTTGTGTTTGTTAAAGACAGATCCTGCCTTCTAAACTTGGTGAACCTTGAACAAGTCAGTAATGCACTGGATACAGGCAAAACAGTTTACACCGCTTACCTTAACTTGGTCAAGGCCATTGATACAATTACACTTTCTGACATTTTCAACAAGCCAGTCAAACTAAATGTAGACCCCTATGTTATTGGCTGGAGAGCAAATTCTCTTTCTGACAGAACCAAATTTATTAGTGGAATGGGTCTTGCTCTTATGAAAAGGGTTGTTACAAGTAGTGTCCCTCGGGGATCAGTCCTTAGGCCATTTCTGTTCACTGTTTACTTCTCTGATGTCGAGGGTAATGTGAAATGCCTGTGGCTGGCTAAGCTTGCTGATGATCATCATAAATTCTCCAGCTGCCTTCCAGATTCTCCAAGATGCCCCATCACATACAAACAAGTGGTGCCTGGATGCCATAGCCTTAAGCTAAATGCCAAGAAATGTAGCACTCTGTTGTTTGGCAAACATGTGTACCCATGCACCTACCACATAGATAACACCCTCATTGAAAATTGATACATTTATTATGGACCTGGTCACTTTTGTTGACAATGAACTACCCTTGGATCATCATGTAGCAGTCTCAGTAGATCAGCAAGTAACACAATACCTTTGGTGCAGAAGACTGTGGGTACTAGTTTCACACCAAGTAGTTGGATTCATTTTTCAATAATGACACTGCAGTGCACCATAAGAGGTGTGCTATAGTCTTGACTGTGCCAGCCATTAGATGAGACTTTAAACCAAGGCCCCATCTGCCTAAGTTGGTGGTAGCTCAGGTGGATGGAAAAGATCCCAAGGCACTTATTGAAAAGAGCCGGGGAACTCCTAGAGTGGCCTGGCCAAATTTCCCCAGTCAGTATGAATACTACTTCAGGTGTCCTCTGAAAAAAAAAACATTGGGCTAGTAAGATTAACTTAGTCAAGAAACTGTAAATAAATAAAAATAAAAATAAATGTATCTATTGTTGTTAGAAAATCATTTTATCAAGCCACACTGATTATTATAGGATCATATGAGAATACTTGGCTAATGACCCTAAAGGGCCTTTGTAAGCCTAGCCATACTTCCTAGTAATATTAGAAAGATATTGGTCTCAGTTTTTGTGGGGGATATATGAGCTTTGGCATGAATGGCCAAGCATTTACAAGCCTCCTTTAGCTAAAAGAAACATAAGTGCCAGACCCGGAGAAAATGTACAATTCCCCATCCACTGATCCAAGTTTAACTTAACAGGGAAGAACTTTGCTTCACATGGATGGGAAGCCTGTTCCAGAGAAGGTGTAACCACTGAAACACATACCTCTCTCTCCAGTATGTCCTATTTGTGTTGCAGGTGAGGTTTAGGTTCCAGGATTGGGTGTTTCTGATGCTATTTCTTTTGCAAATGTGCAACCTAGTCCATTAAGGCTGGAATAGAGGATGCAAAGGCCATGCATAGGTCGCAGCCTGTAAGAGACTGAGTATAAGGACAAGGCTTTGAGGAGGTCCACATAAGACTTGTTTTCTAAACCATTTATTCTTTTTGTGAGGAACCTCTGTGAACTCCAGTTCTTGAATATCTGATCAGGTGTATGCTGAAGGGGGAATTTTACTCAGTGACTGGCATTATGAGACCAGAGTATAACAGAATGATGACATCTTTGGACTAGGATGCCATACCCTTGCTTATAGGTTGTACAACAGAAAATGATTTCCTTACTACTGTAAACAAATGATTGTCAAAGGCCAAGTAGCACTCTACATGCATTCCCAAATCCCTGACTACTAGGTCTATTCTTAGGGATGTATTACCAGTGTAGTAATTTACAAGCATGGCTGTCTTACCGAAAGATACTATTATGCACTTCTTGGCATCGAGTTTAAGACCATGACTCCAGCACCACTTATGAGTCTGTGTCAGGCCGTCTTAGAGGGTGTTTGTATCTTAGGGGGATTCAATGACTGTACCTAATTTATAATCATCAGCAAACTTTGATGTTCGATTTGACTTCAGAGAAGTAGATGCCAAACAGGAGCAGCCCCATCACTGAAGCCCGTGGCACTCTGCAAGTGACCGACCTTCTTGTGGAATTAGACCCCCTTATTTTGACTTCTTAGGTCTTGTATGTGAGCCAGGTGACTATCCAGTGGGTGACATAGAGGTTAATACCTAATTCAGTGAGGTTGTTTACAATACCTAAGTGGGGCATCGTGTCAAATGCTTTGGCCAGGTTGAGGTAGACACTGTACAAGGTGCATATCTTCTAGATCAAAGGAAGTTATCATCCCTCTCTACTCCTCCCACATCAGACCCATAATAGAATATAATGTCCTTTTTGGTACATACTTGCCTAAACATATGACTCAGCTCAAAAGACCACGGTGTTTCATCACTAAGAGAATCAAGAGCATGTCTTCCTGTGCAACACTGACTGCCTTAAAGTACTTTCTGTCTTGGCTGTTTTGTACATACTCTTACGGGGATCTTTATCTCACCTACAAAGCATCAAAGGATCCAAGCCTATGTGACCTCCTATACATCCACAAAACAAACAACACCCTGCATACCTGCCCAAAGGACTTAAACTTCCAGTGCACCATAAATAGGACCTACTGGCAAGTCAGATATCTCACTCAAAGAATCTCTCTTTTATGAAATCGAATATCCTTAGAGGCAAAGCAAAATAGTTTCCCTTTAACCACAAACTGGATAAATGGATGGAAAACCATAAATTCACCCCTGGTCGTCCCCCCCCCAACCCTCAATGAAAAAGGGATCGAAATTGGGTAACAGTTATTCATGTTGTAGGTTACTGACTAAATGGAATCTTGACGCTAGGCTACAAACCATAGTTCTCAACCAATCAGGGATAAATCTCAACAGAATCTGGGACAATGAGGGACACTTAAAATATTAGTACTACTAACTTGAAACATTGACAGAATATGATAATGGGAATTAATGTACAGTTTCTAAAGTAAAAGAAGTCTGTGACTCTAATTATTGTCATTATTTATTTAGTGCAATTCACCACTTTTTCTGCAAAAGGCACCAGTTTTAGGAGGGATTAAGAGGGACAATGCTAAAAATCGAGTCACCTTCAGGAACGTCCCTGAAAATCAGGGACAGTAGTTGAGAGGTATGCCAAACTATCTGATCAAAAGCCTTGAGTGAACCTGTGTGAACTTGTATGGTGCATATACTGGTGATGTTTTTATTTACTCACTTGTTTATTATTTATTTACTCACCTTCTTACTTTGCTTTTCATGACTGGATTTTGAGTTTTTTGGTTTGTTGAAAAAGGTTTGGACTGTCTTTTTCCACTGATTCCTGATACACTATTTCATTAAAAGCAGAGTATGTCAGTTAGATGAAGTCAGCAAACGTGTAGTTAACAACATTTCTCCTAATCCCCACCATTGTATGATCTCTCTCTACATATTTTTTGAGTTGCATAGGTGTTTTTTATATATATAGTATCCACGGTGGTGCAGCGGTAGCATTGTTGCCTCACAGCAAGAGGTTCTCCCATTCGATTCTCAGCTGGAATGCGGGGAGTGCCTTCTGTGTGGAGTCTGCATGTCCTCCCCGCGGTTGAGTGGCGTTCCGAAAGACATGCTTGAATGGGTGTGCCTTTGTTGAAGGTTGGGCGTCGAGCTGGCAACTCAGCACCGTAAAATCCTACTGTCAATCATTAGTGGACCGGAGTTACGCTGTGGCGACCCCTAACCGGGAAAAGCCAAAAGACAAACAACAACAACATGGGTGTTTTTTATGCCCTGGTTTAATGAATTAGTATATTCCCTTCTTATTTATTTATTTACTGTTTATGTATTATTTATTTACTCACTTCACTTTCCTGACTAGGCTGTCTATTTAGCCAGGTCCATTTTAGTGTAGCTAGGAAGAGACAAGCCTTCCAAGAAAAGCACTTTTATATTGTATATGTATTGACATCGAGGACACAGTGTACTGTTTCAAAAAGTAAAATATAATAAGTAATTACTTTACTAAGATAAGTAGACAGTACGTATTAGACAGGGAGATGACACCATGGCAGTGAAAAAATGTATCTTCCAGTTCTAACAGCATTACAAAGGCAAGTGTGGGCTCAGAACTCTAATCTATTTCATCACATACAGCATTAAATGTCAGTAGTATATTTAGATCTCGACCTTAAGGTAGAAAATTAGCAAGTAATCTTAATTAATGCTCAGTAGTTATCACTGTACAAAGTACATGGTGCTAAAGGAATAAATAAATACTAATTGTTTGCAGACTAAATGCCTAGGACTCAGTCTAATTGGCTTCCTAGAATGCTTGTCTCTTAGATCAGGCAGTGCCATCCATTCCCCTCCCCCACCACATTTCTACATTTGCTGCTGTCAACAGGAGTGTTCCGGTTCCAGGCGGCTCAGTGAAAAGCTCATTCAAAGAGGTACTCTCTGCCCTATTCTCTGTCAGTACATTGAACTCTCGGTTGACAGCTGTAAAAGCCGAACAAGGCAGAATATTTGTGTCAGTTTGCTGTACAAAAAAAAAAAAAATCCAGTGGAAAAACAACCCCCCCCCCCCCCCAAGTTCTTTTCATCACTAGTAGCAATCAGTAATCTAATCAGAGCCTGTTTTGTCTCATTTCCTCAAGTGTGGTCACGGATATGGCAGTTATCTCTATTGCTCAAGGCAGTTTGAGGCTCATTTCAATCCAGGCTCACAAGTGTCTGAAGGAAAATCCTTCCTCTGAAAGACTTTTATCCAGCTATAGAAATATGGGTAGAATCTATGTCAGTCACTGAGAATATGCAATAACAAGATACCTACAGTTGTTGCTAAGAGAGAATGAATCAAGATAAAGGATCCTGCATCCATCCACATGAGGGACTCATCCCTTTACACAGCTTGCTGTGAAACACAGTTTGCTTTAATTACTGTTTCTTGTAGTACAATTGTGTCAGACTAATTCTGGTTATACCTTGTAAACAAGAGCCAAACTGGCAACTAAACTGGGCAACAACAGAACAAAATTCAGGAACACACATGTAATAGGTGCCAATCTGTAAATCTTGACTGTAATGCCACCCATTCTAAGTGTAGTAACAGACCAGGAAAACACCACCGGTATTATTAATAAAATTTGATCTAACACTACAGGTCACTGTTATTTCAGCAAAGGAAAAACAGTGCCCACAATATTTAGCTACCTAATTGGCTTTCTAGCTGTAGATCTACCTACAGACATTCATGCATACACATAGACATAGGTTCATAGGTGTGTACTAGGCTAATGACCCTGCCTAGCCATAGGATTACCCTGGCATAGTGCCACCCGACCTTAGTTCCCAGTACCTCTGTCAAGTAGAGCCACTGGTGTTATCCCCAGGGTGAATTTTCTGTTTCCCATCCACTCATCAAGATTTCTCTTGAAGAGGGTCAGCGAGGTGCTCTGCTTGACATGTATGGGAAGGCTATTCCATAGCATAGGCAGTTTCTGGGCTATGAACCTGTCCCTCCAGCATGTTCTGTTAGTTGTGGTAATGTGGTTGAAGTCTCTGGAGCATGTGGCGTGGAGGGATTGGGATGAACTGGTTACATCGACATATTTGCAAAAATTGCAAGACTCACATTTCACCATACCTGGCGTTTTAACTATTTTAACAGCATTTTTTTCTAACAATTCTTTCAGGTTCCTACCACTGAATAAACTTGGTGAACATCCAAAAGTTGTATTTAAACGTGGTAGGAACCTGCAAATATGTTGATGTAACCAGTTCATTCACAGTTAATGGTTATAAATATCATGTACAAGGTAAATTCAATTGTAACTCAAGGGAAATTGTGTGCTTAGCTAAGTATATGTGTGGCTCTGCATTCTATGTAGGAAAACGGAGCACAGGCTCCGTGATAGGATGTATGAGCATGTTTATGCTATAAGTCGCAACAAAGCAGAAGCTTGCTAAGCATATTTCTATCTTTAATAACCATCATTTTAAATTTCTGGTTATTGACAGTATCAACCGTGACTTTCGGGGTGGCCCATTTGCCTTTAAACTAGAGGAATTAGAATTGAAATGGCAAATCAAATTGGATGCTTGTAATGCACCTGGTTTGAACGAGGCTTGTTCAATCAGCAGTATTTTAAAACTTAGGAGTTTAGAGAGGTAACTTTGAAGTAAGAGTACAACTGCTCTGCTTAGTTAGTTAACTGTATAATTTTAATTTACTATATCAGCTTGTGAAATTGTAACTTGTTTTTAGCTTATGGTTTATTGTTACTTGGTAAAGTATTGCTTGAGTGTATTTTTCTACTTTTATGTCGAGTTCATTTTTAAAATGTATTATTTTACCATTTTCTTTTATGTATTAGAGGTGTTTACAGTCAACTTTCCTGAAGGACTCTATGATTGATTTAGCCTACTTGTTGATTGTTTAATTATCCCATTTTTTTTGGTGATTATGTTATTTAATGAAGTTAGATTGGGGTATGTGTATTTTCTGACGAAGTCTGCCTAGAAGCAGACGAAAAGCGCTTCAAAAATTAAACTAGTGTGTGGATGCCAAAGTCACTTGCATTTATTTGTTTTTTACTTCATTTTCAAGTCGACCAAGTTGAGCAGGCATAATCTACCCTTCACAAAACCAAACTGTGTGGGATCCAGAGTTTGGAGATTCCCTATATCCTTGTTTATTAGGTCCATGATGATGCGTTCCATAGCTTTGCATATCAGACTCGTCAGGCTAATGGGGCGATAGATCCCAGGGTCTGTAGTCGCTCCTCCTTTGTGGAGAGGGATAATTGTAGCAGTGCGCCATTCGGCAAGGACAAAGCCTGTGGTGGGGCTATGATTGACCAGAGCACACAGATGAGGTGCCAGTTCACTCTGTAGTTCATGAGGAACACAACCAGGGATATTGTCAGGTCCCATAGAAGCTGTATTCTTGGCCTTGGACAGTGCTGTTTTAACCTGTGCAGCAGTAATACTGTGTGGTTAGCAATCTACTGGTATTGTGATTGGTCCTTTGGGGGGGGGGGGTAAAGTTGACACTGAATCTGTCGGCCAGTAAACTGGCAGTATCTGTTGGCTCGGTATAGGAGGTACCATTGTGCAGTACCCCAGGGCAAATATGGGTATTGCCGTGGAGATTCTTTACATAACTATAGAAGGCCTTGTGGTTGTCTTTACTATCTGCTGCAATTCTGTTTTCATGCCTAGCTTTAGAGGACTTGATGAGAGATCTCAACTTTTTGTTGAGGCAGATAAGAGAGTTTTTCCAGTCTTGGGACTTCACCTTATTCCGCATCAGTTTCCGCCTACTGTTGTAGAGTTTGTTTATGGAAGGGGACCACCAGATTGGCTTCCTTTTTTTGGAGGAGAGTGTCTTGGTTCTATTGGATATGGTGAGATCCATGCATTTGTGTACGTATTCGTACAGTGCATTGGTGTATGATTCTGCAGTCATGCAACTATTCTACATTTGCATGGGTGCCGTGAAGTTAGCCACCGCTGTTTTTAGGATCCCAAAGTTAGCTTTGGAGAATTTTTTCATGGTGGTTACCTTTGCTGGGGGTGGGAGGGATGTGGATTTCCAAGGTGATTAGTTTGTGGTCGGATCTAACCAGGGAGGAGCTGACTATTGGTGTAGAGCAATGGTCGCCCATTTTAGTAATGACCAGGTCAAGGATGTTGCTACCTCTAGTGGGGGTAAGAACGAGCTGGTCCAGGGCATTGGAATTAATGAACTCCAGAAAACGTTGGGCAAGTGTATTGTTACGTGAGTAGTTTACCCAGTTAATGGAGGGGTAGTTGAAGTCGCCTAGCAAGAGAATGTTAGGTTGGACTCTAATATTCTCCAAGATACTTAGGAACGTGGAGTGCGAGTTTTGGAACATGGTTGGGGACCTATAGCAGTCTATGACCTGAATTGCTGTCTTACCCAATGTTAGCTGCACCTGAAGTATCTCTGATGCATTATGTTTGGGCTACCAGTCTGGAGGTGTGCACTTCCTTTATGAATATGGAGACACCACCGCCTTTGGAGCTTCGGACTATGTTCCTGGGCTGAAAGGTGTAGAATGAGTTATAGCCTGGTAGTGCAGGGGTGCTTTCTGCTGCCTTGAACCAGGTCTATGTTACAGCACAAATATTGATGTTCTCCACTTTAAGGAGTGCCTCGAGCAAGTGCATTTTGAGATTTAGACTTCTAGCGTTGAGCAACACGACCCTCAGATTGCATTTGTTTGTAGCTGTTATGGTGGTAATTTGGTCTTTGGAACACCGCCTAAAAAAGGCATTATAGGGGTGGTAAGAGCCTTGGCCAGTATCCAGAAGCCCAAGGGTGACAGATGCAGGCCATCTCTGGCAAAGCATCGAGGTCTGTCAATCATGTCATCCCAGGCAGACAGATACTGGATCCCCTTAAAATGACACTAGTTATAGAAATCAATCATTTTCTGCTTGTACTGTGGTATCATTCTCAGTGATGGTAGGATGCTGCTCAGGGCTAGGGTCATACCCACCTGGGCTACATAATCCGAGAGCTCCTCCATGTCTCTTTTTATGTAGTCCAGGGAGGTACGTCTCAGGTCATTCACACCCACATGTACAATGACAGAGTCATATTTGTACCTGTTGTTGAGTGACCTGATTGCATGCGTTATGTGTCGGATCCTGGCACCTGACAAGCAGCTGACTGTTACTTTCTCCTTATTCAACCTTGTGAATGGGACATCAGTGTGCCTCACTATCGAGTCACCTATGACTAGTGTGTTAAGGATGCTGTTTTGCCTTAGGGGCTTTGGTTGAGTGGCACACTGTTTAGGAGATTTATGTGTCTCGTGATTAGTGTTGTGTTGTGGTGATTGAGTGTGTTTCTGTCTTGGAGGGCTCTGCTGCTTGGGTAGATTTTTATTGAGAGCCTCGGCAAAGGTGGGTGTGTGGTTTGTGTTTTTATGTGAAGGCAGTACTGGTGTGTGTTCCAGAGGGCTATGT
Organism: Protopterus annectens; assembly: GCF_019279795.1. Taxonomy (NCBI): domain Eukaryota; kingdom Metazoa; phylum Chordata; order Ceratodontiformes; family Protopteridae; genus Protopterus; species Protopterus annectens. The sequence goes on from NC_056733.1 coordinate 287,255,755, forward strand.
GTTCCATGTGGTGTGGTGCAAGTGTTGACCTTCTCCTCTTGACCAGCTATTCCGGTCTTGGCTGGAGAGTGTGCGGCTTCTCATTTGGATATATAAGTGCATTTCTCGCAAGTCTGAGTGTTGGAAGGTAAGAGGAGTGGGTTGTCGGTGTACATTAGGCAGTTGCTACATTGCCTCAGGATGCCTAGGTTTACCAGGTTAATAGGAGAAAGTGCAGGGAACTGACTTTTAGACATGCCTGGTGGGATGGGCATTGATAATAAGTACTAGATCTGTTTCCTTGAAGAACGTTTAGTGCTGGTAGTAGTTGTGTGCTACAATAATTGCTACAAGAAGTCTGGTAAAGTGGTTGACTAATAAGCTAGTATAAGTGAAGGAGAGGAGAGAACTAGTACATCTAACGGAAAAATTGAAGAGCAGGCTCTGGCACCACTCAGAAGCTTGCAAACAGTCCTGGATAGAGCAAGTCTGTATCTGGACTAGACTAGTTACAGGAAAGGCGAGAAATAAGAACAGAAATGGGCTTTTAAGCCGAAAAGTTGAGAGAGATGGAAAAACTGCCCAAATGGCCAATAAACTACATTTTCTGGGCCAGGAACCACTCCTCTTGTGGTAGATAGGCTACCTAGTGCTTACCACTACCAATGATAAGCTCGAAGGCTTCCCTCCAATACACAGAAAGCTTGGGGAGCTCAGAAGCTTACAGTCTTGGACACAGCAAACCTGTATCTGGACTAGACTAGTTACATTAAAGGAGGGAAACAAGTGCAAACAAAGGCTTTTAAGCCAGAACGTTGAAAAAGATGGAAGAAGCTGCACAAAAGGCCAATAAACCACAAATCTGGGCCAGAAACCATACCTCTTGTGGTAAATAGGCTACCTAGCTTACCACTCCCACTGATAAGCTAGAAGTCTTCCCTCCAACACAGAAAGGCTTGGGGGGGCTCAGGAGCTTACAAACAGTCCTGGATACAGCAAATTTGTATATGGACTAGATTAGTTACAGGAAAGGGGGATATAACTGCAAATGCAGGCTTTTAAATCAGAGAGTTGAGAGAGATGGAAAACTGCCCAAACGGGCAATAACTACAAATTCTGGGCCCAGAAACCACTCCTTATGTGGTAGATATGTTACCTAGTGTTTACCACTCCCACTGATAAGCTAGAAGGCTTCCCTCCAGCACAAAAAGGCTTGGGGGCTCAGGAGCCTACAAACAGTCCTAGATACAGCAAATTTGTATCTGGACTAGACTCGTTACAGGAAAGGGGGGAAACAAGCTTAGAATTTTTTTTTTTTTTTTTTTTTTTTTAGTAAAGTGGAAAAGAAGAAAGCTGGAACAGAAGTGTATTCAATGTTAAGAATCTAAGTGAGCTGGCCTTCACAAATGTTCTTTCTCTGTTAGGTAGAATGAACTAATGACACTAGACTGGGAGGAGTGTCCCAGATCAAATATACAGTATGGGCGGGCAACTGCAAAGCCACCAAGTATTACAGCTACTAGCTGTAGCCACTAAATGAAAGTTTTAAACAGATAAAGGAGCAAGGAGATTCTAGAGAATGATTTTAATTGCAAACAAATCAGTTATATGATACCTGACTAAAACACAGAAACCTCAAAAAATCAAAAATGCACAGAAAAGCATGGATAGAGCAATCACAAACAGAAAATACAACTCTCAGTATGAAAATGCAGTTTACAGTTAAGTAATTCAGTAAACATGCAACTAGAGTAATGAAACAGTATCTAGCAATGGAAAATACAGTTAAAACAGTATAAAACAGTTCATAAATGCATTGAAACAGTAAAAAATCTTTATAACAGTGCAAAATGTAATAGATCAACTGTATAGCAGATTTATAAGCATTACAGAAGTGCAATTCAATTAAATAAGTGTAAGAAATAACTTATCCTGCTCTTGGAATCTTAAGTAATTTCTGTTTAGTCTCAGTAATGAATCCAATCCACAGCCAGATACATGGATTACCTTTATTTCATTAAATGCCTAGTTCATAGAAAGAACAAAAGAAATATAAATGTTTGAGTGTGTGATATTTCAAATGTGTTTGTGGTTGAGTGGTAAGAACGTTGAATGTTGAAAGATAAATTTGTGTAAGTGAGTGTGTGTTTGGAGATGGGAGTGCGTGTGAATGTTAGCTGTCTAGGTTCATAGGTTCATAGATGTTCACTAGGCAAATGACCACAGGGGTCTTTTTAAGCTAAGCCACACCTCCCAAAGCTCTGACAAGTTCTGCTAATCTTGATAAGTGTAAGCAGGGGCCTGGGGAGATAAACTATTTACAGGATACCTGTGTCCAATAGAAACACAGGTGCCAAACCAGGGATACATTTTCTGTTCCCCATCCAGTTGTACACTTGAACTGGGTTAGAGTGGATCTCTGCTTCATGTGGATGAGGAGCCTGTTCCAGAGAAGGGGTGGTCTCTGGGATACATACCTGCATTTCCTGCAGGTCCTACTTGTATTGCAGGCAAGATTTAACTCTTTAGAATGGGTAATTCCGGTCTTGTTTGTTTTGCAGGTATGCAGGAGGTCCATCAAGGTGCAGTCCAACAATGCCTTATATGCCAAGCATAGATCTCCCCTTAACAGCCTGTAGGAGACTGTGTACAGGGATGGGGCCTTGAGGCAGGCTGCAGAGGACATGTTGCTTACGCAATGTGCTCTTTTAGTAAGGAACCTCTATGGATGTTAGGGTTAGAGTAAAGCTTAGATAAGGGGATAGACATAGTGCAGACAGTATGAGTGAGTGTTTGCAGATTACATTTAGAGTTAGGTTTAAGGACAGGAATAAACATAATGTGGAGGGTGGCTGCTGATACATGTAGTGTGTGTCTGAGCCTGTCTTGTGCAAGTGGTAGGGTTGCAGAAAGGGTTTAAGATGCAGATTTATGGTTAGGGTCAGGAACAGAGTTAGGATTAGGAACAGAGTTAGGATTATCAGTTATTAGTAAGATGGTGCAGGAAAGACAGAGACCTCCACATTGGGGTACAAAGGGGCTTGACTCCCTGAGAAAACCTTTAAAGCTGTTTTCTTTTTCTTTTCTTTTTTTCATTACGTTAACTAGTTGACCAGTTGCGATCAATTAGGGCTCTTTTGGAGCTCTGAAACAGTATTTTGTAGAAGAACCATTCACCATACTAGAAGTGAAATACACTTTCATGTGGAGCTTTGGTTTTGCTCAAAGAAATTTTCATGTGGCTCTGATGATCTGGCCTGACATCATGCAAGGAGAGTGTTAAAATTAGACCCAAAAGGAAAAACAGGAATTTCTAGACTCTTTATGCTATTCATCTAAATGAGATGCTACCTCCATGCCATTGATTGTTCTCACCTATTTTAAGGCACATTTGAGTACACTACATCTTTGTCTTAACCCAAAAAAACCTCCTTACTCTTTAAAAGAGTATACCCGCAGACTTTGTAGAATCCCACTATCAGTCTCCCCACTTTACTCTACCAAGCCCCTGTGAACATTTGAACAATTGTGCACTACGTTGTTCATGCCTCTGGTGCTTCAAGTGACCTACCCCTTCCATGACAAAGGGTTATATACTTCCAAACCATATAGGCTTTTTATTTGTCAGTGAAGACAATAACGTCTTATGTTAACACTTCACATCCATACCAAAGGCTGATGAAAATAACAATAAAAACTTACTCAAAATGATCTTCATATCCAATTTCATTTAAAGGATATGAGTTTCTGCTTCCTAAAGTACAGGGTTTATTCTCTCTGCCTCTGTTTGCCCACTGTGTGACCCTGGCTGAGTCTGAAAAAGGTCCATGTGGATCAGTGCTCTACCCTGGTTAACAAATTCAGATAAATAAACATACAAATAGATAAACCCAGTATGCCTGGAAGGCAAATTATTAGTCAACATGTGGCCCATGCCATAACTTAGGATACCCACCCCCCTACACACACACACACACACACACACACACACACACACACACACACACACACACACACACACACACACACACACACACACACACACACATTTTTATGTCCTCACTTTGGTGCCAATGATCAAGGAGTCACACTTGCTGAACTTGATTAAGGGAGATTCCCTATGGCTATAGCCATCTGGTATGACTACCTGCAACTTTCAAAGGGACTTTCTCAAAAACATTAATGATGCCACTATAACTCCTTTTGTTAATACTTTCAATATTAATGAGTTTTTATATGACTGGTCCATGAATGTTAATGCTTTCCATAAAGCACACACCTCAGTCATCTAACAAACCCCTTCCTTTCACTGTTTCCAAATTTCCTTATGCCCTGTTCCATTAAATGCATCCCATCTGTGGTTTTCACTCTGGGGATGTTGAAACCTAGGGCATTAGTGACTGATGCCAATAAGGCCCATGTTCAAGTAAACAGTAAAATATTGCTCATGTTGTGTGTTTTTTTTTTTGTTTCATTCATATTGTGTACACTTCCTCAGTGCAGCTTTTGTACAATGCCTGACTTCATAACTCATACCTAGAGCCACCTATGAACCCTTGCCTTATTTTCCCTTTGGCACCCTCAGAAGGCATCCCATTAAACTGTTGGCACTAAAATGAATAAGCAAAGCAACAGCAGTTTTGCTTCATCCATTCTTCTTTTGCCCAGCCAAAAGATCTGTACACTGTTTAATATCCCTCTTCAGGACACCATTTCCCTCTTTATACTTTAAAATACACAAATGAATGCCATGCCATATATCCTCATTGACATTTATATTTTTATTTATTTATATTTTATATTCTTTAACTAGGTAAATGAACTGGTCCAGGGACCATTTTCAATAATGACCTGGGTCACAAAGCAGCAACACATTTCACGATTAGGTAATTACAGTATTGCAGTATACAACATTGGAGCCAAAGATAAATGCAACAGATGATTACAGAAAGTGCATATAATTCATATGCCTAGCAGAACAAAGTAATTTAATACATATGGTATGTATAAAGGTATTTTTCACTCAAATGAAAAAGTATAAAAAGCGGAAGTATGCCTAGTGAAGACATTTAGTTACAACAGTAGAACACTGAGTAAAAACAGTTGGTATAATTGCTTAATCTGCAGTACAAAGACTATGATATACATATAATGAAAATGTTAGGACTATCATATGTATAGCAATTCATGTGATGACATCCTGATACCTGAAAAACAACCGAGTACTTTCTCCTAAAGCTGGCATCATGATATGTGGTGCTGTTCCACTCTTAAAAAAACGTATATTCTGATGCTCCTCTGCCAAATCCAGATTTAGCACTGCATTACTCAATGCATATCTAAACTAATATATGATCATTTGTAACCAATGGCTGTACAACATCAAATGATGAAGCCTTTAGTCTGAATATCCAAGGTAATGTTGTAGCCATATTGTGATATTCCAGTGTATCCCAAAGAAGCCATCAATCTTCTTCCCCTCACAGTCTTATAAATTGCATCACTACCTACTTACATTTGTACCACTTCCCTGCTAAAGTCTAATTAAGTCAAGTAAAATTTATTGTCATTCAGATTATACAACATGTGCATCATTGAACAAAACTATGTTACTCCATCTCAAATGGAGGCATTATCACATATAGACTATCTACAATACAGCAGCTGCTCTTGACTGAAACACATTATTGTCTTCGACTCTGGTTACTATACATAGAGAAATAGAAATTGCACGTATAGAAAGCGTTTCCACGGTTATCAATATTGCACAGTTATGATTGCTAGCCATCATTTGATTTAGTACATTGGAAAAAGAATTTAAGAATCTTAAGTGGAGTTATTGCACAGAATATTATTGCACAAGAATTATGAGGTATTGCTGTCAGAGTTCTGAGTTCGTCAAGGTGAGGAGTTAGTATGAGTTTAATAGTCTAAGAGCCTGTGAGAAAAAGCTCTAGTTGAATCTGTCTGTTTTGCATCTTATACTGCAGTAGCATTTACCAGAAGGTAAACAGGTGAACAGTCCATGGGCAGGGTGGGTAGGATCTCTGGTTATATTGTTGTCCCTGCTGAGATACCTCGGCAGGTGAAGGTTCTGGATAGCTGGAAACATTGTCCCGATGATTCTCTCTCTACTACCTTAACCACTTTCTGGAGAACAGTTACTGTACCAAGTTGTGAGATTGTTGGTTAATATACTCTGTATGGTGCCCCTGTAGAAGATAGTTAGGATGGGAGGGTTGCCCTTCTCATCTCTCATAGGAAATTAAGATGTTGTGTTGCTCTCTTTATAATGGCAGTAATATTTATGTTTCATGCTAGGTCATCAGTGATATGTACCCCAAGAATTTTGTGCTTCCCACTCTCTCTACTATTTTGTTGCTGATTGTTAGTGGAGAGTGTGCTTTGTGCCTTCTTCTGAAATCGTCAACGATCTCCTTGGTCTTGGTCACTTTTAGTGAGAGGTTGTTGTTGTCACACCAGACAATGAGTTTACTCACTTCCTCCCTGTAGGCTGATTCCTCATCGCTAATGAGACCTATGACAGTTGTGTCATCTGCAAACTTGATGATATGGTTTGAGTTGAGCTTGGGAGTGCAGTCCTGAGTCAACAAGGTGGACAACAGAGGGCTGAGGATGTAGCCCTGTGGAACATCTGTGTTCACTGTGATGCTCTCGGAAGAGTTTTTATCCATGTGTACTGTCTGTGGTATGTTCGTGAGGATGTCCAGTATCCAGTTGCATAGAGGAGTGTTTATTCCCATTTGGTCCAGTTTCTCTATCAGCTGTTGGGGAATCAGTGTGTTAAAGGCCAAGCTAAAGTTTATGAACAACATTCGCACATAACAGTTCTTGTTTTCTAGGTGGGATAAGTGACGCATCATTAATATAGCATCTTCTGTGGAGTGGATTGATTGATATGCAAATTGAAGTGGATCCATGGATGCAGGGAGACTGGATGTTATGTGGTCCATGACCAGACTTTCAAAGCACTTCATTGCTTTTGAAGTGAGTGCTATTGGGCTGTAGTCATTTAGAGTTGACAGTGGGGACTTCTTTGGTATAGGTATTATGGTTGTGGTTTTAAAGCATTTGGGTACAACTGCCTAACTTAGTGAGAGGTCGTAGATATCTGTGAGAATTTGTGTCAGTTGGTCCATGCATTCTTTGAGCACACGTCCCAGGATATTGTCAGGTCCAGTCACTTTTCTTGGGTTGACCTTGCGCAGGGTTCTTCTAACATCAGCAGGGTTGAGGCGTAGTACTTCATCTGCTTGATTTGTGGTGGCTTTCATTGCAGTTGTGTTATTTTTTTCCTCAGACCTATTGAAGAAGGTGTTGAGCATGTTGACAAAGTCTGTATTGTCATCACACTGTGTTGAGGAGGGCCTGTAGTCCATGATGATCTGAATGCCTTGCCACAGTTGCCTTGAGTCCCTGGTGTGACTAAAGTGGCTTTGGATTTTCTGACCATGTACCCTTTTTTTCTGCTTTCACTCCCTTGCTCAGGTTTGCTCTGGCTAACCTCAGGTTTTCCTTATGCTCTGACTTGAAGGCAGTGTTGCTTGCCCTCAGGAGCTCATACACTTCACTAGTGAGCCAGGGTTTCTGGTTTGCATGTGTGGTGATGCTCTTGGTGGCTGTCACATCATCCACACACTTTGATATGTATCATATTACTGACACAGTGTACTCTTCCAGGTTGATGTACTGATCTGCAGTGGCAGCCTCTTTGAACATGTTCCAATCCATATGTTCAAAGCAATCCTGAAGTGCATAGATTGCTCGTTCTGGCTAGACTCTTATCTGCTTCTTGGATGGTTTCTCTCTGATTAGCAGCGGTCTGTAGGCTGTCATCAGCATGATGGATAGGTGCTCTGAGTTACCTAGGTATGGGTGGGGCTTTGCTCTGAATGCTTATTTGACATTTGTGAGGACCTGATCAAGTATGTTGGCACCTCTGATGGCAAAGTCTACGTGCTGGTAATAATGCGGTAGTACTGATTTCAGATTTGCCTGGTTAAAGTCTCCCGCTGTGATGTAGACATAGCCCTTCACTAAATCTATAGGCCTATGAAAATATCTTCTGGCTGAATATGGTCTAACATTCAGATATGCCATTGCCCAGATGGCACCATGGCACTAAAAGATAAAACACTTACAGCAGGGCTAGATTTAGGCATGGTCTGGTCCTAAGTTATTGGTAGTTATAGAAGTCCTACTTGACAAGTGCATAAAGAGAATAAGGCTATATAAAAATAAACTTGTTAAAAATGCCACCAACCTATGCAGGGGGATGGAATGGTTGCTGCATTAGAACTTAATTTTTTTCTTTAATTATTCAATTTCAAGATATTTAGTAATAAGAAATTCATTTATGGAGGCTTTCATATTTAAAATGATAAGAAAACTGTAACACAGAGGCCCATTCGGACTATGAGGCCCTAAGCTGTAGCTTGTTTAGTTCAAGCCTATACCTGGCCTTGCCAGCAACTCACAGGGCCAAAGATCAAACAGCAACTCAGGCAATGAAGCCTTCCAGGAAGTGTGGTAGTGAACAGATGAAAGTGGTTCGCTTATCCTAGGGAATAACGTATTCTGCTGAAAGATTAGCAACATTTATCAGAGACCGAATGTCAATTCAGGAGACAGAATGTGGGCCACAACACTTGCTCTGACCTGCCAAGCAGCAAGTACACTGTAGGCAGCTGTCAGCAGGTATGTGGGACCATGGTTGGACTGCTGGACTACCATAGCAAGACCCACTTTGGTGATATGTGACCAACAAATCCATGGCATTGGGTTAGTACCATAGCAAAAAAAAAAATGTCATCCCTATTAAATGATGGCCATATTTCCTGACTCTTACCACAACCCCAAACTCGTGTATTCAGACGTTGGAAAAAGGGGGATGAATGAGTGAATACGAGAAGTAGGAGCTAGATGGTCTGGGAGGGAAACAAAAACAAATTCCATTGGAGAAACAATGTAAACCAACTCCTCCTCTGTGCTTTCTTTCACCAGTACCTTTAGTTAAATAGGTCATCTTGAGTCTCACACAACATGTTTACCTTTCAGCAGCTTCTTTACTGGAAACAGAACTTTGAATTATGATGGTACCACATGACTTTCTCAAACCATACCACCAAATGTTGCTTTGATGGAATGCCATAACATTGCCATCATTTGCCAACCTGCCCTTGAACTCTGTATTTCTGTGGTAAGACTTCTGTCTCCCAACCATTAAAAATGATAAATTGACCTTGGTAAGGGTCACCAGAGTATGTTTATGTGTTGCAAAGTAAATTGCCAGCTCAAAGAAATTAAGTGTAAAAAGCTTTATCAGTTTCCCTGTCTGTCCCTTACTTTCTAAGTAAACATTGACTATTTTAGTTAATCACCATCCCCTCCAATGGATCATTGGAAGTTTACACCATAACTTCCAATGGGCAGAGCCTAAACTTTCTGATATAATCAAATTATGTTCTCATATTTCAAACAATGTTCATATTTCTGGAACCATAGGGGTTGCTAAAGAAATATAAATGGCTATCTCTTCAGCACAGACTATTTTATAATGGTAGTATTCTTTAGGTTCTAGGTATTAAAATGGATTTCATAAGTAACAGTACAACAGTATCTATTAAGTTTGTAATATTTTGTAAACATCTTGCAATATCTCAGCAATTACTCAAGTTACACTCATACTGTTGGCAGCATTTTGTTCATCCAGCTGCGAGTTTCATATGAGGCTAAGCAGTTCTGTCTGTGCTACTTGGCTGTTGAGATATTTAGGAAAAAACATAACATTTATTAATTATATGAACAACAATTAATATCTCTTTATCAGGACTAGACACAGGTCAGCTATCAATACAGTTGTGTTTGTCATTGTGTAAGCTTTAAGATGAAAAATTGTAATGCTTTGTATGTAGCATGGTATTAGAATTATTGATGCAAATATGAACAAGCAATATTTGACGCCTAGAGGTGTCAGTAGGATGTAACTGTAGAAACACCTAGGGTGTCACTCGGCTGTAATGAGTATTTGAGCTAAACAGGGTATATCTATTTCTGAACTTTGCTCACTGAAGACATATGTTCATAAGTAAGTACTAGGCTAGCTGTCCTTGCAGTCCATTTTAAGCCTAGCCAATTTCTCTTTCAAATGTGTAAATCAAACCCTTTGCCTTATGATTGTGAGGTAAACACAGCCCCCAACATGATTAATATAGTAGACAGCTTCAACACTGCAATATTCTGCACTACTCTTGCCTTCATAAATTCCTCTGACCAATTCTTATGCAACATGGACTTTAAATAAATATCAGCCCACTGAAAGCATCTATGAATTATACAAATTCTTAATTATAAACCAATGGTACCGCCATTATAACACACCGGAAATGCAATTGAAACACTCATGTATCCCATTATATCTGCCAAGTCCTTATCTTATGATGGGAGGGGGGGTTCTTGTACCCCTGCCACGTCAAACATGATATCAGCATGAACCTGTATGCAGAGTTTAAATATCCCACTAATCTCGTCAATTCTGGAATTGTAACCTTATCCAATACACAATCATTTTTTTAGCAGAAAACACAGAACAGCTAACTTTCCTTCAGCAGACTGAATGCCTGTTCAGATTTATCCTTCTGTAAGCTGAGAAGAAGCAGTCATGTAATCTGGCCCTCTGTATTGTCTTGTGCCAATGACAGAATGAAAAAAAATATCAGATATTTGATGAGCTGAGAAAATGGATTGGTAATCTTACCCATCTCTCCATATAACATACGTGGTCACTTGGTTTGTTTTTCACAGTTTTCAAGTTGTCAGCTTCATAAATTGCCAGGAAGCCATGCAGACAAAGCAAAATTCTTAGACAAAATCTACTTTGAACTGTCAGCTAATTTCTGGTAAAGGTATGCCCTCCACTACAAGTCAATACTTTCTGGTATTCAGGTGATGAGATATTCAGCATACTGACATTGTACAAATGCCATGTTACAACATAAACATTTCAAAATGGCATATTGGAGAAGTACATATTTTTAGTGGTGAGTAAACCCCCTTGACACCCACATATAAGCCTGTACCTTCTACCCTACACTAAAGTTATAGCCCATCAAAGTAAAGGGAATGTTCCCACACAGTGACCTTATCTACCTATATGGAGGTTTGGCTAAATGTGTATTATCACACAAATGGACATCATGCAGCAACTTGACTATTCCCATCACACTATACCAATCACCTCTAGATTCCAAAGAAACAACAGGTTCAAACTTCCCAAATTAGCTTAGGAAAATGCCTGCATCCTGATCCTATTTTCTTCAAGATAGTTGAGTTACGTTTCACTCATTTAACTCACTCAAACCAGAATTCTATAAATGTAAGTCCATAGGCCTACAGTGTCAAGGATTGACCTTTTCAGATGTCATGCGTATATAGAAAAATAAAGCCTGTCCTCTGCACCACTATCATGAATGTTTACTCTCTTCAAGATTCCTCCTAACCATCCTCTTTCTCAACATTTTGTCTCTCTTGATGAATCCGCAAAGAAAAGACATTCCAAAATTCACTACCAGTAAAATGTTACCTTTCTTTTTCTGCCAACTGATCTCCTAGTGTCTCTACCAAATACAGCATTTTGTCACGTATTTGTGCCTTAACAACCAGCTTTTGCCATATAGTGCCTGCAATTTCCCCGAAGGAGACACTAGTAATATGGTAATTTGACTCACACCTTCCAAGCAGCTGTACTTCCCCAGCTCTATATTCTTGATATGGTGCCTTATCCAATAGCTGATATAATTGGCCCAGCCTAAACTTCAACACATGTAAATGAGATTTCTGTATCTCTACAACTGTACTCCCATCCTACATCAATGCCTATTGAGGCAGAAGACTATCTGTTGGTTAAAGGACTATTTTTTGGCAGAAGCCTCAAATTATAGGCCCAAACTCAATGGCATTGGCAAAATCCTACCTACATTCAGGTGGTTCCCACTGAAAGCCAAGTTGTCCTCAGCTTGTCTCATTGCTCTTGATCCTTTATAATTGCATATATTTAGTTAGTTAGTTAGTTAGTTAGTTAGTTAGTTAGTTAGTTAGTTAGTTTTACTCATTACACTTGTTAACCCCAATGGTTCATATGTGCACAAAGACCCTTTTCAGCAGAGGCCCGGGGAGAAAATCTCCAGTAACATTACAACATTATAATAAAGGATTAATTAACAGAATTTAAGGCAGTAATCTAATAGATTGCTAATACCATATATAATACTCATACAGAATTACTAATAGCAGGCATAATAATGATTAGTAGATACTGTTTGGGAGTAAAAGCTATGCAAGAATGAACTAAAAGGAAGTTATATAATAATAACATACAGTTACAAAGTTCAAATTGTATAAGGCAGTTTGTGAAAAATTGGGAAGACATAGGACAAAAGACAATTTAAACCAAAAGTGGAACACAAAGGAAAAGCAAGCCAGCACTGTAAGAGTCCACAAAACACTTTATTAACGCTACTGAGTTCACATGTTTTTGTCTAAAAAAGACTTAATCAGAAAAAACATCCATTAACAACAATCTTTTACTTAAATACACTCACTTATTCAGAACACCAATCATCAAACTCCCCTAATTAATCAATAAATGACGTGAAAAAAACACCATAATGAGTTCATCCTCCGAGAAATAAAAAACACAGAGGATGAACTCATTATGGTGGTTTTTCACATCATTTATTGATTAATTAGGGGAGTTTGATGATTGGTGTTCTGAATAAGTGAGTGTATTTAAGTAAAAGATTGTTGTTAATGGATGTTTTTTTCTGATGAAGTCTTTCTTAGACGAAAACGTGTGAACTCAGTAGTGTTAATAAAGTGTTTTGTGGACTCTCACAGTGCTGGCTTGCCTTTCCGTTGTGTTCTGCTTTTGGTTTTAATTATTGGTGACTGTCGTTGAACCTTATCTCTCTTTTTTGATTATTGAACAAAAGACAATTTACTATAAGGAAAACTGGTGGAAGAATACAGGACAGAAATTAAATTTGATTTGATATGGGTTAAAAGGATAATTGAGTAGTAGCAGAATTGTGTAGTTATAGATGGATGAGTAATAATACAGTTACATAAATAAGGATATTTAGGTAGAGCATTCAAATCAGAATTTTAAGTAGAACTGTTACACTGAAGATATTATTATTAGAAAAGGATGGGTTATGTTATATAAACTGAGTACATATTTGGTTCTGTTCTGATCAAATTGAATTTGTGACCTGACCATCTGTAACATTGCACAAATTCTTTGTACCCTTAACTTGTAGAACTCCTTGAAATTCCCTACTTTCAGCATGTCATAATTCACATATCCATTGCGGATTTTACTTATAGGCCTTTTGCCCTGTTCCATACCCTAACTACATTTTCAAATTCATAGGTTTGTTAAACAAACTCAAGACCTATTGGCAACTGAGGAGTTTCCTGTCCTAGATCACTTTTAATTTGCAGGTGCCCATGTAGTTATATAATTCTGCCTTAATGGTATGAACTGATGGAGGGAATCAAGTTAACTGCATATGTTTTTGAGATAAGAAGTTGTCATTTTCACTATATTGTTGATATTTTTTTAAGCTAAGTGTCCTCTTTGTGGGGCGGCCACGGTGATGCAGTGTGTGCGGTGTGTCGATCTCCGTTGTCCTTCTTCTTGAACAGATCTTCAGTTTGAGTGCACAAATAGTCCTTTTTAGGACTCACACATAGCAAAAGAACCAAAGATCTGTTCAAGAAGAAGGACAATGGAGATCGACACCACTGCGGAACACCGAAGGACACAACAGTAGCTCTTCCCAGAGCCCATTGTGTCCATACACAAAACAGCTCTTTTCAGAGCTCACGTGGATCTGCACCTTACACCAAACAGCTCTTCTCAGAGCTCACAGTACACCAAACAGCTCTTCTCAGAGCTCACAGAGATCTGTAAAAGCTCTGGTAAGAGCAACTGGAGACACATTGAAGAATAAAACAAAAAAGTTCTTATTAGAGCTACCACCAACACCCGAATGGGCATTCAAAACACAAATCGGCCCTTCTCAGAGCTCACAGAAATCTGTATCAGCTACGGTAAGACCAACCGTCGGCACAGACACAGCTTCGGTGAACCAAACAAAACAGTTCTTTTTAGAACTACTGCATCTGCCCGAAAGGGCATTCTAAACACAAAACAGCTCTTCTCAGAGCTCATAGAGATCTGTAGCAGCTCTATATAGAGCTCCAGCTGCCCACAGGGCTAAAACAGCTCTTTTTAGAGCTAGCTCCACCACAGACTACACGTGGAAATCTGTTCACCGTTTAGGATCAAGAGTGAAAGGCTTTGTAAAAATGTGTGTGTGTGTGTGTGTGTGTGTGTGTGTGTGTGTGTGTGTGTGTGTGTGTGTGTGTGTGTGTGTGTGTGTGTGTGCGTGTGTGCCTTCTGTGGAAGGTTGGGTGCTGGGCTGGCAACTTGACACAGTAAAACTCCACTGCCAATCATGAGCGGACAGGAGATACGCTGCAGCGACCCCTAGCCGGGAAAAGCCAAAAGAAGAAGAAGTCCTCTTTGTGTTTATGTTACCAAGAGGGTATTTAAAGCAAATGGTTTCAAATAGTAAGGGCTCATTTAATACTCCGTATATCAGAAGCAAGTCTCCTTAAAACATCAGTAAGCATCTAGGTCCAAGAAGGTCATTGTTCCACTGTATTCAGCATTCATCAGACCTATCATTGAGTACAATGCCACCTTTGGTACATACCTAACCAGGCCCATCCAACAATTGGAATATCCACAGAGGTTCCTCACCAATAGAATACAGGGTGTAAGCAATATGTCCTATGCAGACTCCCTCAAGGTCCTATCCCTGGATTCAGTCTCCTACAGGCTGTGGAGGGGAGATCTATGCCTAGCATACAAGGAATTGTCAGATCCCACTCTGATGGACCTCTCCAAGAGCATAAGGAATATGTACTGCTGCCCTAGATATGGGCTTCCAACATCTAAACTCAGATTAGACTGCACACAAGCCAAATACAGAGCTGAGTCTTTAGCTCCTTTCTTACCACTCCCTCTCTGAACCATGATGTCATCCAGTGTTCCTTACCTACAATAACTTTTTTTCACAAAAGTTTGTTTCACACACTCACAATTCCCAGAGAATGCTGGCAGCATTCTCCAGTTCCTCACAGCTTTCTTCCTGGTACAATAGTACTGTCACCATTCAATTAAGGACTAGACACCAAAGCACACTAGATATCTACTGCTCTTAATTTAGCCAAATAAAAAAGTTATACACATTAATATGTTCACTGGTAGGAGGTCCAAGAATTCTAGCCATTTTTTGAAAATGGATCTTTTATCCTGCTAATCTATGAAGTTCAGTAGCTTATTGTCAGATATTAAATATCAGTGCATACATATATTAATGATGAACAACAACTGTGAGAGCTTCAAAGTAAACAGATGAACTTTACTTAATAAAACAAACAGTACAAATTCAGATGAAAATATCCAGAGGTTTTAAAAGTACACTCAGAAGGCAAAGAATACCACATCCATTCACCCTGATAAGTATGGTTTGTCATAAGCTCTATAAAACCTTTTAGCATGAGTCTTGCAATGACCAATATTCACAGATCCTAGAGAAGAGTCACCATGATAAAGCAATTAAAAATTAAGAATATGAGATTTGGGAGAAACAGATTGAAGGATGAATATTAAATATAGCACACAGTGGATGAAACTGTGGATTATTTTAGGGACCTGGGTATATAGGCAAGTTCAACTTTGAATTTTTCCAAGCACACCAATCAATTGTTTACTGATAGTTATACAACTATAGGTTGTATAAAAATAATTATAAAGTCTAGTGAATCAGAAGTAATGAAATCATTATTCTCAAGTTATATTGACCCAAACTAGAGTATGGAATAATGCTTTGTAATCCTTATAAAAAATGGTGTGAGCAAATTGGAAAGAATGCAGCAAAATATACCAAGGTTTTCCATGGCTGTGAAAGTTATTATGAAATTATTATTAGTTATTATGAGTTATTATGTGAAGTTATTATGAAACATTAACATATCTGGACTTGCACAGTGTCTCATATAGGTATTTAACAATACCTCTTATTCAGGTATACATTTAGAGATAACCAACTCTACGAATGCTTGGAGTTATCAAAGACTCATAGAGATGCATTGAACAACCTGTGTATGAGATTACATAGGAATGAGACATGCTAATTAATCTCTAAGAGAGTAACTGATGTCTGAAATAGATGGCCAAATTATATTAAACAAGGATTAGTATAGATATATTTAAGAACAACTTGGATACATTATGGGGATGGCTGCTTTGGTGTATTAGCAGGCTAGAAGGACATTATTGTCTGTCCCTGAAATATCTGTATGTATAAATGTATGGACGTATACCCCCACATAAGTCAACCAATGACCCTGTTAATTACGGATCCAGTAGTCTTAACACGTTGTCAATAAAGCCATTAAATGCATAATTTCTGACCTCATAAATCTAGACATTGATAATCTCTCTTAATCCACCTTACTTTTGGTTTTGTGAAAGGTTGGTCATGCCTTTTTAATCTTGTAAACTTTTTGAATGGGTAGTTGATAGTCATTATATGGCTTACACAGCATTCTTAGACATAGTTAAAGCATTCAATACTATGTATCACACAGACATTGTTGACAAACTAGTGAGCCTGATCATCATTCAATATATAGTAAGGTGGACAGCAAATAATTTATTCTGTGGTCTACAAGCCAATAGTTTAGGTCTCTGGTTAACAACTCGGATGATTACTGTAAACAAATGAAGATTTTTCAAACACCCAGCAATATGAAGGTACTTCATAATTGGCTAAATTATGACAACAGCTGGTGCAAGGACAATGGCCGCAAACTAAATGCAAAAAAGTGCAGTATAGTCCACTTTGGTAAAATAAGTAATCCTTTATAATACTACAAAGTTGACACACCCCTTAAGAATGATACTGCCATTAGAGACTTGGATAGCCTTGTGGATGAGTCCCTGTTCTTTGATCATCGCACCTCCACAGTAATTAAAAAATCCTTCTGTCTCACCTAACTAATAACCAAGGGCATCTCATTCAGTGCATTGCCACTGTACTCATCATGGTTCTATATTACCATATCAAAAGGTAATAATGGCAAACGCTCATATGAGCGAAAATGCACGAGAACGAACTTGTGTTTTTTACAGTACGGTACAGTGAGGATTGGAATATTTGCTCTTCCTCACTGTAGTGTGTCAAAGGAAAAAACTTCAAAGACCAATACACGTAAGGTTCAGATAAGGCACATTTAATAACTTGCTGCAAGGAGACAAAAACATGCAAATACAGGATTTTGCCTAACTACTAACAGGAAGTATGCTATTCTTATACTGTTCGACAAGACATTGCCTTCTGTGGTTGACGTAATCAAACACAACTTTCAGTATTGTTCTACAGCAGATGTTACTCAGATTTTCTGCTGACATGACTGGATTTATGAAAAACATTTTGAGAAAAACAACCTGGCCTTGGTGGGCTCTAGCCCGTTACAAGCTTCTATTGTGTAGTTCTAATAGATGTGTTACATTTCAAGGTACTTTTCTAGCTTAGGCACAAGCAAGTGCTGATTGCAGTTCATATTTTCAAGCAGTCTTTGTTCTGATTATCTATAGCTTCTGCAGCTGTGTATTTTCTCACAGCACAAGCGGAACTCCTTGTCTAAGTCTCATCTATTCATTATTTTCCTGACACAAGCAGAAATTATCTGCTTCTCTGTAAATTTCCAAAGCATAAGCAAAGATTATAGCTGCGCATATTTCATGACAATACAAGGTTAGAAAGCTTCTGCAATTAGTACAGATTATATGCAGTGTGAAATAGAATAAATGTGTTAACCCTTTTCAAGCCTTAAATGCACTAAGCATATTACTAATACATACACTAATACATATTTTTCTGACATAGTGCGACCTTGGAGTTGGAATATATAGTTAGCGGGGAGTGGGGGGGTGCAGCCCCCCCACAATAGCAAGTTTGTTCTCATGCATTTTCACTCATATGAGCATTCGGCATTATTACCATTCGATATGGTAATATAGACCCACTCATCACTTATCTCCACCATTATTTAATATAATGCTCCCTTTAGTATTTATTAAATATATCACTCACTTGAACAGACATCAGAAGTTCCTAGCAATAAAATTATCAGGTTTCAAGTCCCTTAATTATCCAGACCAATTAGCCACAATCTATCTGTATTCTGCTTCCTACACACTCTTTCAAGCCATGAAAGGCTCACCCCAACCTGTCTTCACAAATGTAATAATTCCTCAAACATACAAACAAAGGACCGAAATCTGTATCATGAAATTAATTGATACAACAGGTTCTTAGGTTCATAGGTTCATAGGTTTATACTAGGCTATCTGCCCTAAGGCATTTATAAGCCTAGCCCAAAGTTTTGTGGCTTACGCCACCCCTTATGTTAAAAAATATTGTGCCCATTAGTTTGTTGTGCCTCTGTCCAGCAGTGACACAGAGATGATTCCCGGGGTAAACCTACGATCTCCCATCCACCAGTCAAGATTTCTCTTGAACAGAGCCAGCGAGGTGCTCTGCCTCACATGGACTGGGATTCTATTCCACAGCATAGGGAGTCTCTGGGTGACAAATCTATCCCTCCAGCACGTCCTATTTATATCCGTGCTAAGGTTTAAGTCGCTTGCTCTAGTGGATCTGGTAGATTTGGATTTTTTGAGGTGGAGCATGTCCATTAATTCCGGGTTGGACATGGCCTTGTATGTCAGGCACAGGTCACCTCTGAGCAGGTGGTATGCGACTGAATAGAGCTGGAGTTTCTTCAGTCTGGCAGCATATGACAGATTTTGGAGTCCCTTTATCCTTTTGATGAGGAACTTTTGGGGTCTCTCCAATTGCTGCAGGTGTCGGGTGAGATACATCCCGAATGGGGCATTGTACTCGATCATTGGTCTGATAAGTGAAGAGTACAGGGGAACAATGACCTCACTTGATCTGGATGTGAATCCCTTCATGATCAGGTGGGCAATGTAGAAGGTCTTTCTAATCACTTTAGCAATGTGAGTGTCAAAAGAAAGGCCACTGTCAACCTGGGTCCCCAGGTCCCTGATAACCTCTTCTGTGCTTAATGGATTGCCACCTATATGGTAGCTTAGGGTTACCTTGTTTTTCCCGAAGGGTATGACTATACATTTTTTGGCATTTAACTTCAGGCCATGGCTCTGGCACCAGTTATCAGTTTCCGTGAGACCCCTCTGAAGGATATCTGTGTCCGATGTACTTTCCACTATGGCGCCCAGTTTGCAATCATCTGCAAACTTTGTCAGCCATAGTCCTCCTATGTTTGCCTGTACTTCTGAGAAGTAGATGCCGAACAACAGGGGGCCAAAGACTGAGCCCTGTGGGACCCCACTTGTGACCGGCTTGGAGTCTGACATGGCGCCAGCAACTCTAACCCTGTGGGTTCTGTCCTTTAGCCAGTTTGCAACCCATCTTGAGACATATGGGTTTACATTTAAGCTGGTAAGTTACTCTATAATACCCAAGTGGGGTATTGTGTTGAAAGCTTTTGCAAGGTCAAGGTAGGCTGTATGGACTGCCTTTCCCTCATCAATGGCCTTGGTGACTGTTTCGAAGAAGTCGACCAAGTTCAAAAGGCATGATCTGCCCTTGACAAAGCCAAACTGGGTCGGGTCCAATGTCTGCAAGTCCCCTATGTCTTTATGAGTTCCATTATGATCCTCTCCATAGCTTTGCAGACCAGGCTTGTTAAGCTTATGGGGCGGTAATTTCCAGGGTCCGTAGAGGTACCGCCTTTGTGTAGTGGGACCACAGTTGCCGTACGCCACTCCTTGGGCATGTATCCTGTGGTAAGGCTAAGATTAAACAGCTGCCTTATATGCGGGTTTAGTTCCTCGTTGAGTTCGTGTAGCACACAGCCGGGGACACCATCCAGTCCCATTGATGCTGTGTTTTTAGCTTTAGAGAGCAGCTTTCACCTGCGCATTAGAGATGTCTGGGAGGCTACACTCCGCTGGGATAGTTATCTCTCCTTTTGGGGAGAGGGGGGTGAAGTTTGCACTGAACCTATCTGCCAGTATGTTGGCAATGTCTGTGGGTTCAGTGATTTTTGTATCATTTTGGACTAATTCTGCGCATATCTGGGAGTTTCCACCCAGGTTTCTAACATAGCTGAAGAAGGCCTTATGATTGTCTTTTGAATCTATTGCAATTTTTCTCTCAAATTTGGCCTTGGATGATTTTATGAGTGCTCATATTTTTTTACTAATAATGATCAAGGGTGTCTTCTCTTTTATGGATTTTGCTCTATCATGTAACAGCTTTCTCCTCTTATTGTAAAGTTTGTTTATGGCTGGGGTCCACCAGACTGGATGTTTGCCCTTTGTGGAAAGAGTCTTGGTTTTATTAGGGATTGCCTGATCCATGCAGTCCTGGAGGTGTTCGTAGAAGGCATTTGTAAGGGCTTCGCAGCTTGGGTTGTGGTTTCCACTGGCTCGGGGGCCTTGAAGGATACCACACCAGTCTTGAGTAGTGTGAAGTTTGCTTTAGAGAAGTTCTTCACTGTGGTCTTTTTTGTTTGGGGTGGGGGCGGGATGTGGATTTCCAGTGAGATAAGTTTGTGATCTGATCTCACTAACGAGGGATATACTTCCGGTGTGGAGCATTTTGTCCCCATGTTTGTGATGATGAGATCTAGTATATTTTCTCCTCTTGTGGGAACGGTGACTAGTTGTTCCATGGCATTTGAATTTATGAACTCCAGGAACCTTTGGGCTAGAAAGTTGGGGCTTGAGTAATGTTCCCAGTCTATATTCGGGTAGTTGAAGTCACCCAATATAATGGTGTTTGGAGATACATCTATACCCTCCAGTGTCTTCAGGAAGGCTGTGTGGGGTTCCTGAGTTTGAGAGGGTGGCCTGTAGTATGCTACAAATTGTAGAGCAGTTTTGCCTATGGTTAATTGCACCTGGATGGTTTCCGATGCTTCGTGCGTTGCCACCAACCTGGAGGTATGGGTATCCTTGATGAATATGGATACACCCCCTCCTTTTGTGGTGTGGTCCGGGTTTTGGGGCCGGAACACATGATATGAGGTAAAACCTGATAGTGCCGGGGTGGAATCAGGAGCCTTGAACCAGGTTTCAGTCACTGCACAGACATCGATGTTCTCCATACTGAGAAGGGCCTCGAGAGCGTGCATTTTGAGATTTAGACTTCTGGCATTGAGCAGCATTACCCTTAGTTTCTTCCCAATTTTGTTTTCTAGGGTGGTAGGTTTAGAATTTGAGCCTTGCCTAAAAAAGGCACTATGGGGGTGGCAAGAGCCTTAGCCAATATCCGGAATCCCAGGGGTGACAGGTGCAAGCCGTCCCTTGCGAAGCAGCGTGGCTTGTCAAGCATGTCATCCCAGGCAGACAGACACTGGATCCCCTTTGAATGACACCAGAAATTAAGCCAATTGTTAAAGCTGATCATCTTGTCTCTATGTTGTGGCATCATTCTTGGTGAAGGAAGGATACTGCTCAGGGTCAGGGTCATACCTGCCTGGGCTACATAATCAGAGAGCTCCTCTATGTCTCTTTCATGTAGTCCAGGGAGGTACGTCTCAGGTTGTTCACACCAGCATGGACAATGACTGTGTCATATTTGTACTTGCTGTGGAGTGACCCGAGTGCTTGTGTTATGTGACGTATTCTAGCGCCCGATAGGCAGCTTACTGTGACTCTCTCCTTGTTCAGCCTGGTGAGTGGGACGTCAGTGTGTCTGACTATGGAGTCACCTATGACAAGTATGTTTGGTGTTGTATTTGGTCTTAAGGGCAGTGACTGCTTTGCACACTGATTTTGTGGTTTATGTGTTGCCTGTGGTGTGTCATGAGGTGGCAGTTGCTTGGATGTCTGCTTTGGAGGCCTCTGCTGTTTAGGTAAATTTTTGCTCAGAGCCTCCGAGTATGACTTTGTGTGTTTATGTGTTAGATTCATTGTTGTGATAGCTTTATGTGAGACTGGTTTTGTGGTGTGTGTAGTTGCCTTCTCCTCCTGTCTGGTCTTGCCAGTCCTGAGTTGAGAGAGCTCAGCCTCCAGTTTGGCTAAATAGCTGCATCTCTCGCAAGTATTTGTGTTATGCGGGAGGAGGAGAGGGTTGTCAGTGTACATGAGGCAATTGTAACATTGCCTCAATATTCCCAAATTCACCAACTGGACAGGAGAGGACGCCAGCATCTGGCCCTTCGACATGCTAGAGAAATTTAGAAGTTAGGGGTGTAACTGAATAAGAGAGGACTTAGTAAGGAAGTGGGTACTCCTGGGGGGGGGGTTTGCTAGTGAGGGACTTTGTATAATACAGAAGTGCTAAACCTGAAAAGAAGATGCTTTTAAGACAAGTAAAAGCTTTTAGGAACAAGTCCCAGCATATCCCCTACCTGTGGTATAAACTATCCCTGCATATTAAGCAAAGTAGTATCCTAGCAACAATGAAGACTAAACTAGGCAATCACATAAGCACTCACAAAATCTCCATCTGCCTGTCTTGCATGATCCTCCTTGAGGCAGGAAGCATCTCTTGATTTTGAGTGTTCTTGTTATACTGTTATGATTGGCTGCGTAATATCTATTTAACAACCTATGAATCTATGCTATCTTTCCATCCTCCAGTATTTCTGTACTGGCCAATGATATGCTGAATTCTCTCTCAATGCTGAGTAACAGCACACTGCTGAGATTCCTAGGGTTTCTGTAAGTTAGCCCATAACGTTCTTGTGATCTTTTCTCTGCAAGGCAAAACAGTTCCCTTATCCAACTCCTCCCATTCTACTTAGGGTATCTCTTCACTGTTCTTCCCATTCTATCTTGCCTCCATCATAAAATGTTACCCTCCCTTTTCTTTCATAAATTTTAGATTCAACATAATTTACATGCATATCATATCTGATCTTTTTACTAAGCAGTAATCTGAGTAGTTTGGTGGACATCACATCAGGAATGGAATTTACAAAAGATAGAATAATAACTAAATCTTTAGGTGTAGACTGCAGATCACCATTTCTAGGATTCTTACAAGTGAAAAGCATGGTATTGTGGTGAATGCCTACAAACAATCAAAACTTTATGGCTGTTCAAACTGAACAACAGAGAGTGAGTTTTTATCAAGGATAGTTGAGTATTTTGTGTCTTGCACCAACTTGCTATGTCCACTATGTGGTTGTATCACTGATAGAAAATGTATATTTAATAGATTGATATACTTCAGCTAAATAACTAGAGTCCAGTTTTTGGAACATTTAGAGTCCATAGCTGGAGATGAGTGACCCGAGTGCTTGTGTTATGTGCAGATTCTAGCGCCCGATAGGCAGCTTACTGTGACCCTCTCCTTGTTCAGCCTGGTGAGTGGGACATCAGTGTGTCTGACTATGGAGTCACCTATGACAAGTATGTTTGGTGTTGTATTTGGCCTTAAGGGCTGTGACTGCTTTGCACAGTGCTTTTGTGGTTTATGTGTTGCTTGTGGGGTGTCTTGAGGTAGCAGTTGTTTGGGTGTCTGCTTTGGAGGCCTCTGCTGTTTAGGTAAATTTTTACTCAGAGCCTCCGAGTATGTCTTTGTGTGTTTATGTGTTTGATTCAGTGGTGTGGTAGCATTATGTGAGGCTGGTTTTGTGGTGTGTGTAGTTGCCTTCTCCTCCTGTCTGGTCTTGCCAGTCCTGAGTTGAGAGAGCTCAGCCTCCAGTTTGGCTAAATAGCTGCATCTCTCAAGTATTTGTGTTATGTGGGAGGAGGAGAGGGTTGTCTGTGTACATGAGGCAGTTATAACATTGCCTCAAGATTCCCAGATTCACCAGCTGGACCGGAGAGGAGATTGACAACTGACCTTTGGACATGTTAGAATAATATTGAGAATTCCTTAATAATTGAAAACAAGGGCCAGTGGGGAGTGAGGGTGTAGTGCTTTTAATTTTTAGTGCTGACTTATATAATTGCTTTAGTGAGCAAGTGCCAGGTAACTTGAGTGCAATGTGTTACAAGTAACTAAATGCAAAAATGACAAACAGTAACTTTCTTTCAAGTGAAACAAGGAAATAAGTACAGTAAGCAATGCAGATATCACTAGTGATCCACAGAAGCGCTGAAAAGCCGCGTATTAGGTGGAATTAGCTTCCAGGGAAATAACAAGCAAACAAACAACAAGCATATAAACAAAGCTAGATTCAGCAGGCCTGGATCTAGTCTATGCTAGAGCAAACAAGGTGTACCAATTTCAGTAAGATACAGTTCAAATATTCAGGCAATATAAACCTTTAACCAGAAATTCCCAGCTCAGAAGGGCAGAGTCCAGCCTCTTCTCCCACAAGAGTGCAGACCACGAACCTTCTTAATGTAAAATAACTGGCCTGAAGCCCAAGTGCCTAAAACAGAACTAATACACTTGGACACTGGGCTCTCAATCAGCAGTTCCCAACTTAGAAGGATGAAAGCTACCTGTCCTGCCACCACAGTGCTTGCCACAATCCTTCCTAATGTAAAACAACTGGTCTGAAGCCCAAGTGCTTAATCCAAAAGACTTAGAATGATAGCTACACTTTAATCAAGTTACAACCAAGCAGTAATAAATACAATTGAATACTTTAGAGAATGTCTGGATTAGTGCTCAAGTTACACAAACAAAGCTAGATCCAGCAGGCCCGAATCCAGTCTATGCCACAGCAAACAAGGACCACCAACTTCAGTAAGAAGCAGTTCAGATATGCATGCACTATAAGCCTTTAACCAGAAATTCCCAGCTCAGAAGGGCAGAGTCCAGCCTCTCCTCCCACAAGAGTGCAGACCACAAACCCTCTTAATGTAAAATAACTGGCCTGAAAGCCCATGTGCTTAAACCAGAATGAATACACTTTTAGAATAACAGACACTGAGCCCTCAATCAGCAGTTCCCAACCTAGAAGGATGTAAGCTACCTGTTCTGCCACAACAGTGCAGACCACAAACCATCTCAGTGCAAAACAACTGGTCCGAAGCCCAAGTGTTTAAACCAAAAGGCTTAGAATGAGTTACACCAAGCAGTAATAAATACAACTGAGTATTTTTAAGATGATGCAAAAGTAAAATGAAGTAGGTAGAAACACAAGTACAGTATTTTTTTTTTTTTTAATCTGATCAAGTGCTGAGATCAAAGAAACAGATTTGAGTGCTGAAACTAGAAAACTGGCTAGTTATAAGAAAAAAAACAAGCTAGAAGGCTTCCCTCAAACACAGAAGGGCTTGGGGGCTCAGAAGCCTACAAATAGTCTATACCACTTAACAAGAAAGGCAGGAAATAAGCTTAATTTTTTTTTTGTCTGTTTCCCAGATGCTCTCTT
This sequence comes from Protopterus annectens, assembly GCF_019279795.1. Classification (NCBI taxonomy): domain Eukaryota; kingdom Metazoa; phylum Chordata; order Ceratodontiformes; family Protopteridae; genus Protopterus; species Protopterus annectens. Next base: position 287,281,225 of record NC_056733.1, read on the forward strand.
TGTACACAGTAGGAGTGCCTGAAATCAGAATATGATCTCACTGCACTCAGTTGAGTGAGCAAATGAGATGAGCCCAGAGGCAGGCTGAGGGGCGGGCAGTTTCAAGGCCACTAAGATTTGAAGAGCAGAATAACTGCCAGTTCAGTTAAATATTCCTTCAACACAGTTTAAATCAAATTAAATACTGTATTTTTTTTTTTTTAAAAAAGTGCAGATAAAGGTACTTAAATTCTCTTATACGTCCAGTTGAATATAACCAAGTTCTTAGCCGGCCAAAGTTGCTACAATAGTCAGTTCTATGGTACCGAGGGATGAAACTCTGCTATGTTTGTGGCCTTGGCCTGGCTAGCAACCTGGACAGTGGAGAAGCTGATGGGAGATGAAGACATTGAGTGGTCTATGCTAGCTTGCCCAGCCTGGAGTGGTGGGAGATAGCTAGCCCTATGCCTTTAATAACACTCACTGAAGGCTTGGTGTGCTGAAGTCATGCGAGGCCAAACTGAGCTGTGACAAGTTTGTGCATGCCAAGCAACATATGCTGTGTCCAGTGTTGGGAACCTATGATCATTGGCTGAACCTGTCAGCTTCTTTGGGGGGATTAGGGGCTAGTGCTTAATCAAAAAATTCTAATTGATTCCCAGATAATGATCTTCTGTGATCAGCCATCACCTTACAGGCAACAAATGGGTCAATCATATCAAGAAAGGGCTAATAGTCAGCAGGCATGCAGGAAGAAAAAGGATATGTAAGCAGCTGCTAAAGTAATTTAAGGACTTTGCACTTTTACTCTAAGCTATAACAAATTCAACACTTTCTACTCATGTTTGTTTTCACAGTGACCTTTCAGGAGCTGAACTAATTCCTTTCTTTACCTATTTAAGCATTTCTCCAGACAATGGCTGCCACTAGCGTTAAGCTCTTTTAAGTTTTTAATTTCAAGACCTTTTTAAAGTTTCATCTCCTATAATCTAGCCACTGGTTCTTTCTTCACATTTGGGAAACCACCCCTTGGCATTTCTATCTTTAGTTTCCTTCCTTTTCTAGTGCCTTGTAGGCTCCCTTGTTTTCCAGCAGTCATAAATGGATACCTTAGGCCCTTTCTCTCTTGCTGTTTCTGCAAGAAACTATTTTGCAATCTTCAGCATATTTACTAATGTTTTTTCTGTTTCAGTGCAAACATTCTTCTAGATGAGTGCTATGTATTTCCTTCTTATGTAGCCACCTGTACTATAACATATACAGCCTTTGTTTATCATATTAATACTTTGGATTGCCAGTAGCACACTTCTGAGCATGTTTACACCATGATGTATTTTTTATGAAATCTTGTTAAAATTCCAAATATTGCATTTGTGATGACTGAGCTAATGAGACTGAATGAATGTATACTGAAAAATATACTAAGTCTGAGGATGCTGGAAATATATAGTCAGTCTTAGGGAGCAGTATATCAAGAGACTTATTCTTCCTTCAAGGCATAGTGACCTAAGGATCAGTATACATATGTACTACAGGAGTAGAGGGCATATCCCCCACCTTGGGGGTTTACCCACTGTAAAAATACATTAATGGGATTCTTGTGAGTTTTGTGATTTCTTGCATTTCTTTGGCATTTCCACATTATTTTCTTAATTGCAAGATCCACAATTATCTCTGATTGGGAGCCATTTTGCAAATGTGCTTAGCTTTCTGTTTTACATTTAATGGCAAAACACATGATAAATGACTCAGCAACTAAAAAATCATAACTAAATACCTTTTGAAAAAAATAATAAAAGTCGGTAATGTGACTGCCTTTTCACAGAGGCCTATTATACAAGTGCCTCAAAGTCCCAGAGTCATATTCATATGAGGAAGTCTAAGTAGGCAACACTGTACGTCTCAGCTTCTTTCCTCAAAAATTCTAGACAAAGCCAAAGGTCTGAAATCTGGGACAAGTTTTAAATATCATTCTAATTTGCTTAAGTGATAATGGTGCAATGGGAACTGCACCCACATTTGGTGCAGAAGGCTGTGGATTCTATTCTCACACCAGGAAGATTGATTGCTGACACTGTAGTGCAGTATAAAGGTAGTGCTGCACTCCTGAGTATGCTATTCTTTGAATGAGACTTTAAACCTAGGCCCCATCTGCCTGAGTTGGTGGCAATTCAGGTGGATGTAAAAGATATCTTGGCACATATCAAAAAGAGTAAGAGTCCTTTATTTACATCTTATTTAATAGCACATTATTTACAAATTTACATTTGTACATATTTATAACTGTACATATTTACGATATTACATACTTGCTTACATAATTACATTCTTATACATTGTATATTGAAAAAACTATCAATTTTATGCTCATCATCTTTAGACATTTTTCTTCATACTAGACACCCACTAGTTTTTCCATAACCACCATCTGATTTTTGTTAATATTATTGACAATGTCCACTTCCCATTAAACATAATCTCATTTAATCTCTCATTCCAAATTGCCCATACTACATAAAACATCTTTTTTCCATTCTTATTTTATATGCTTTTTTTCTGTTCTCATAATATCCATATTCAATCCATTTATATTACTATTATCTTTTAAATCAAAAAAATCACATATTTTTCCCACAATTTCTTCACCCTTTTACATAAAAAAATCATATTTATGTGCTTTCTTCTTCAACACAATATAGACTGTTCTCTCACTTTTCTTTTTATAAGGAATATTTGCTTTCACTGGTAATTCATTTATTCCCAGTCTCCATAAAAATCTTGACATTCTGTTTTATTACACCATTTGTTTCTTTCTTTTATAGCTTTAATCTTCTCTTCTGGTAAATTTCCACATGGATTAACTATAATACTGTATCATTATATCTTTATACCATATTTTTCAATCTTCTTCTATCAAATCAATCGCTATCTTCCATGTTTTTATTTTTTCTTGATTATTTTCTATTTCTTCTTTAAAACATTCATTTTTCTTTTATTTCTTTTCATTACTTCCCAAAATTGTTCATGCTTATATTTAAAAGGGCTTACTACTAGTTTACCATTTTTCTCATTTATTCATTTCAATACTTTATACAAATTTAAAGAATTTAAAGGATTTGCAAATACCACTGGATTCAATAATCCCAGTCTTCCTTCAACTATATTCATATAAAATAATAAAATATTTCAGAGCTTTACTATAAAGGCTCACCCAAACTCTGCTACACTTTGCTGTGAGAGAAAGGTTAGTTTGTTTTTTATTTGTTTTATTTTGTATTACTTTATTGCCTTTTTCTATTTTGAATACTGTGATTTGTTTTCTTTACCTTGTGTTTTAATTGTTTTCTGCTTTTAACTGAATATTAAAACTTGAAAAGACACCACAGCTCTGTCTCTTGTGAGTCAGACAGAACTCAGAACAGATCAATTAAGGACTCACACATAAGATAGAACAGGTCAGTTAAAGTTAATCATCTCTGGACTGAGGGGTGGAGCTAGGAACTAAACCTTCTATTTAAGGGGTAAAAATAAAACATTTCAGAGCTTTACTAGAAAGGCTCACCAGACTCTGCTACACTTTGCTGTGAGGGAAAGGTTAGTTTGTTTTTTATTTGTTGTATTTTGTATTGCTTTATTGCCTTTTCTATTTTGAGTACTGTGATTTTTTTTTACCTTGTGTTTTACTTGTATTCTGCTTTTAACATCATATTAAAATTTGAAAAGAGACCACAGCTCTGTCTCTTGTGAGTCAGGAAGAATCCCCCCCCGGTTACTGTTGTGTTCTTAAACACCACTGTCTTTCTAGTTGCCTGCCCCTTATGTTAATTTGACCATATATCTCATTTCCTCTCTGCTTTTGCTGGTTTGTGTGAGTTAGCACAACATTATCATTCTGTGAAATCACTCCCCTTCAACTATTTAAATTTATTGGCCATCCTACTGTATTCCATAGTACCAGAATACAAAAGTGACCACCCCTTTCAATCTGTCTTGCTGTTTTAAAAATAGTGACTCTCCACTAAAACTTAATTTTTAGACAGGTAAAACTTAAGTTACCTACTTTCACATCTAATTCCTCTAGTGCACACTGCAGTATTTAGGATAAACCATTTTTTTTAATCTTACCTTTAACATCCCTGTGACTAGCACTTGCTCTAAAACCTGCTGGAAAGCACTAGGAAGCCTTAAACTGATACAAGCACTCAACTCTCTTTGTTAATAAGGAGAAATTAATTGTAGGCTCTAAACAGTCTATAATTGCAAAGTATCTTGCTAAGGTAAGGGAAAACAGCTCTTGTACTTTACAAAAAAAAGCACCAAACCAGGCATGTCCAAGGGTCAGCTTCCAATGATTTCTCCTGTCCACCTGGTGAATCTGGGCTTTCTGGGGCAATGCAGCAATTGCCTAATGTACACAGACAACCCTCTCCTCCTACCACCCAACACTACAACCTGCGAGAGATGCACTTACATAGCCAAACTGGAAGCAAAGCTCTCTCCATCCAAGATTGTACTAGACAGTCAAGACGAGAAGGTTAACACCTGCACTACACCTCAAGCAACACATAGCCCTTCTAAACCCACACCACCAACACCCTCACATCATCATCATCTTCTTTCGGCTGTCCTTACTTCCTCCTTGCTAATCTGTTTCACTTTCTGATTCACTATCCCCACATCAACCTTCTTTCTCTCTCATTCTCTTCATTCATCAGCCATTCAAAGTACTCTTTCCATCTATTCAACACACTCTCCTCACTTGTGAGTACGTTTCCCTCACTATCTTTTATCACCCTTACCTGCTGCACATCTTTCCCAGCTCTGTCCCTCTGTCTAGCCAATCAATACAGGTCCTTTTCTCCCTCTTTAGTGTCCAATCTCTCGTACAACTCTCCATATGCCTTATCATTAGCCTTCACCACCTCTCTCTTTGCCATGCATCTCATCTCCTTATACTCATGCCTACTTTCTTCATCTCTTTGACAATCCCACTTCTTATTCACCAGCCTCTTCCTCTGTATACTTTCCTGTACTTCCTCATTCCACCACCAGGTCTCCTTGTCCTCCTTCCTCTGTCCAGATGTCACACCAAGCACCTTTCTAGCAGTCTCCCTTACTAGCTCTGCTGTAGTTACCCAGCTATTTGGTAACTCTTCACTGCCTCCCAGTGCCTGTCTTAACTCTTCCCTGAACTCCACCTCACAATCACCCTTTTTTAACTTCCACCATTTAATCCTTGGCACTGTTTTCACACTCCTCCTCTTCTTCTTGATCACCAACGTCATCCTACAGACCACCATTCTATGCTGCTTAACTACACTTTCCCCTGTCACCACTTTACGGTCTCCAATCTCCTTCAGACTGGCCCTCCAACATAGGATATAATCCACCTGTGTGCAGCCTCCAACATCCTCACATAGCAACAATAAACCTTCATATGCGGAGGCCCTTAACAGTAACCTGCCCAAGTAACATGGACCTCCGAAGCTGAAACACAAACAAACACCAATCACAACCAAAGCGTCACATAGCTCATAACACCAGTGTGCCACCCAACAGCCCCTAAGGCAAAACAACATACCCAACACTTTAGTCATAGGTGACTTTATACTCAGGCACACTGATGTCCCACTCACCAGGCTGAACAAGGAGAAAATTACAGTCAGCTGTCTGTTGGGTGCCAGGATCCACCACATAATGCATGCACTCAAGTCACTCCACAACAGGTACAAATATGACTCTGTCATTGTCCATGTTGGAGTGAATGACTTGAGATGTACCTCCCTGGACTACATGAAAAGAGACATGGAAGAGCTCTCAGATCATGTGGCCCAGGCAGGTATGACCCCAGCCCTGAGTAGCATCCTGCCTTCACCCAGAATGATACCGCAGTATAAGGACAAAATGATTGACTTCAAGAATTGGCTAAGCTTCTGGTGTCATTCAAAGGGGATCCAGTATTTGTCTGCCTGGGATGACATGATTGACAGACCAGGATGCTTTGCCAGAGATTGTCTGCATCTGTCACCCCTGGGATTCAGGTTACTGGCTAAGGCTCTTGCCATCCCTATAGTGACTTTTTTAGGCAAGGCTCAAAGGATAAAGCCACCACCATAAAAGGTACAAGTATGCAAAATCTGAAGATAATGCTACTCAATGCTAGAAATCTAAACCTCAAAATGCACTCTCTCGAGGCACTCCTAAAAATGGAGAACATCGATATCTGTGCAGTAATTGAGACCTGGTACAAGACTCCAAAGAGCACCCCTGCAATAGCAGGCTACAATTCTTACCACACTTTTCGGCCACCAAACCAGGACTGAAACAATAAAGGTGGAGGAGTGTCCATATTCACCAAAGATATTCACACCACCAGGCTAGTTGCCTAACACAATGCATCTGAAATTCTCCAGGTGCAACTAACACTAGGTAAGACTGCAATCCAAATTGTAGCTTGCTACAGATTCCCCACCATGCCCCAAGATTCTCACTACACCATTCTAAACATACTGGAAAATATTAAGATATAACCAAACACCCTAATACTGGGTGATTTCAACTACTCTGCCATTAAATGGGAAACTACTCATGTACCAACACCTTTGCCCAGTGGTTCTTGGAATTAATAAATTCCAATGCCCTGGATCAACTAATCCATAATCCCAACAGGGGCTCCAATATTCAAGACCTGGTCATTACCAACATGGGAAATTGATGCTCCACACCTATGGTCACCACCTCGTTGGTCAGGTCTGACCATAAGCTAATCACCCATGACATCCACATCCCTCCCTCATCCCCCAGTAAGGAAACCTCTGTAAAAAACTTCTCCATAGCCAACTTCATGCTACTCAAGTCAGAAGTGACAAACTTCATGACACCCATGCATCCATGACGGGAACTCAAAGTTCAACTGCTGAGTCCTACACTAAGGCACTGTACAAGCACATCCACTTGTGTGTGAATTGCGCCATCCCAAGTAGAACCAAGATGCTCTCCTCCAAAAAAAGGAAGCCAATCTGGTGGTCCCCTGCTATAAACAAACTTTACAACAAAAGGAAGAAACTGTTGCAGAAAAGAGGAAAATCCCAGAATGCAAAAAAACTTCCTTACCAGCCTCAGTAAGAAGCTGAGATCCCTCATAATATCCTCCAAAGCTAGTTACAAAAATAAAATTGCCAAAGATTCCAAAGACAACCACAAGGCATTCTATAGCTATATCAAGAATTTAAATGACAATGCTCAGATCTGCTCTGAGCTACAACAGAATGGCATTAGATATACTGATCCCAAGGATATTGCCAAAATCCTGGCAGATCGATTCAGTGCCAACTTTACCCCCCCCCCCCACCCCTAAAGGGCCCATCTCAATACCAAAAGATTGCCAAATTCTGGTAATAACGGCCACACAGGTAAAAACTGCACTCTCCAAAGCTAAGAATACAGAATCCATAGGACCAGACAACATCCCTAAGCAGGAAACATCTCCTCCATTTTCATGTCCACTCTTATTAATCATTTCATGCAATACATCATTCCACAACCCTTCTAACTAGAGGATTGTAATAATGCATTCTTTCACCATCTTCTCTGACTAAGCAAACACGTTTTTTGAAAAAAGACTTCTGAATCCTCAGTTCCTCTACAGATATCTCCCTGTAAGCTAGTGTCCACCTCTGCTCCTTCCATTACTCTCTCCATGAAATGTGCTGTCCTCCTAGCCACCACTGCACTAGGAATGAGGGGGGTCTATATTATAACCACAAAACCTCACTTATGAGAATACAGAAATGTCGACACATATTGAGAGAACCACGAAAACACGGAATGTCCTGAACCGCGAAATTCAAAATTTCGAATCGTCATAGTTGGCCAACCCCACCACCCGCTACGTACTACCTACCCAAACAAAATAAATAATCCACATACATACACTTAACAAAACCCTACTTCTAACCCTAAAGTAAAGCTTGCACATTTTACTATGTATGCACTTACCTTAATCTGCACCCTAACCCTAAGGTCTGAAACTATTACACACTTCCGTTAAGGAGCTATACCCAAACAAAATAAATAATCCATATACATACACTTAACAAAACCCTACTTCCAACCCTACAGTAAAGCTTGCATATATTACTATGTAAGCACTTACCTTAACCCGCACCCTTACCCTAAGGTCCGTAACTATTGCACTTACCTTAAGGAGCTATACCAGTGAAGGGCCAACTATGACGATTCGTTTTTTCGAATTTCACTCTTCAGGACGTTCAGTGTTTTTGCGGTTCACTGAATATATGATGAAATTTCCGTATTTGCGTAAATGGAGTTTTGTGGTTGTAATAGGGAACCGGAATGAGGCATGTGCACTTACTGGCTCACTGTATGAGGCATGAGTAGGGGAAGTTCCCTTATGCTCTGGCCTGATCTCCCTTAGTAGCATAAATACTGCCTCAGGTCTCCCAGAAGAGGCTACTAGCCTACTGGGACTAACCATGTCAACAAATGAATAAATAAAACTAAATAAATAAAGTTAAGAGAGCAACAGGTTTTCCATCAACATGCATTTTCTGAGCAATAAAAAGCAAGTAACTCTAATGTCTGTCATTATTGCATAACCGTAATCCTCTGTGATTTACCACAAAAATCAAAGACATTATGAGGGACAGGGAAAAATATAAGGGATAATCAGTGATATTCTGCAAAATTCTAGAGAGTTGATAGATATGGGTAGTCCTTATCATCTCCCTGTCACTGGTCTCATTGCTGGTTTGTTCCAGCTGTGTTATGTCTATTACATTTTTATATTTTTGTAATAAGCCTATGCTTGGGCTCCATGATTTGAGTGATTAAAATTCCTGACTGGTGGCAGTTTGCAGCAAATTCTTGCTGTGCGAGTCATTTTGTAGCTATTACTTTTGTAGTTTGGGGTTTCTCTTTCTCATGCTTGCAGTGTCTTCAGCAGTCTGCAGTTTCCTTTACTTAGTGTTATGACTAGCTGTCTTTTTACACATCTAGAACAGACTATTACACCGTGAGAAGGTAAGTAATGTGGACTATTTACAGTGAAAGGATGGGCATTTGGGATATACGCCATCTAATCATGGGTTTGCTAACTGAATCTTACTCTATGAACACAAATCACTAAAAACGCAAATTTCCTGACATAGCAACCTTACAAATGACAGCTTTCATCACATAGTAAGTAAATGCCAGCAAACTTAAAACAAAGAATCTGACCAAGTTTTCCCATTGATCTGCTCACAGTTTGTGAAGGTTTTCTTTTACATTAATGTTCAGCATGCAAGCTTGGTTGTTACCACAGCTGTGTTGTTTTTTAACTCTAAGTTCACATAGCAATGGAGAAAGGAAGAACATTTACTGTATTAAACACCTTTATCTGTTATCAAAGAGTAATGTCCCAGTCATATTAATGGTTCATTAAGAGAAATCTCACCTTGATGAAACAATATCAATACACTAGTACTGAAAGAAAGTGGGTCACATTGAAATGGGTAGAATTAGCATTTAATTATGAAAAACTGAAATGTCTAGGGAACTCATCAATTACAACAACATTTTACAACTGGCAAAAAGAGATACATGTACATTTTAACATTCCCTAACAGAACAGTCAACAAATAAAACCTGGTCACAACACAATTACTTGACTGAGGTTTTGTACCATTGGATTTCAGTCACTGGATTGGTGGATATTCAAGATATGGCAGTGGTAAATGACTTGAGTCCACTTAGCTGCTGGTCGTGGTTCTGTCTACCTGTGGTACAGAATGTTTAGAATGTATCACTTGTTTATGTCAAGATACAGGCTCTTTGTTTATGATTTCACAGGTTGAGAATTTCACACTGAAGATAAATGCATTTTTTAAATGCCCAGATTTAAAATAAGAACAAATCTTCAACTTCAAAACCTCATAGAGCTTACATGCTTACAATACTTTTATATATTTGAGCTTGACTTCTCAGCAACTTTTTAGGCAAGGTACACCCTTTTCATGTCAGTTGTATGGAATGTCAGGATATTGTCCCTTGGTAAGTTGGAAGGACATAGAGGGAGAGGCCAGCTGTGGTATATCATTTGTGGTTCTGGTTATATATATATCATCTGTAAAAGTGATTCCTGAGTTTGTTTGATTATGTGTGACCGTGACTTACAGCAGTTACAAAGAAAAAAGAACTTTCAAGAAACAGAAAGAGAAACACAAAACTCTCTTCTTCTAATTCTACTTTTTTTTCCCTTTTTTAAAGTTTTCATGGCAACTATTAAAGATTTGTAACATATATTCAGTATCTGAAAATTTATTTTCCAGTTTCCTTATTTAACATACATTTGATTGTCCTTATTAATTAATTTTGACCTATTATCAGTTTATGTAGTCCCTTTTAGGTTAACAAATTCCAGTTAAATTAATGTAACATCAAAATCTTTAAGAAATTTAATTTACAAAAATTTAGCACCCTAAACAATTGTTTGTGATTTTTTCCTATAGCTTATACTAAAGTATTTCATGAAAGTAAAACACAACAATTAATAATGAGATTGAAAAAATTAGTGTATTTGTCTGCCTGTTTAAATGGACCTAAAGTTTTGTCATTTGACAAAGTCATGGATAATTTGGATTTAAATCATTCAAACAGGACAATAATGCACAAAATTATACTGATCTAAAACAAGAAAAGAAATCTGATGACTGATACTATAAAAAATAATTACCCTATAATGTTAGAATGCTTTTTCATAGTTATAACTAGACAGGGAGTTGTTAAACCTCTTTTATCCAAATTAAATACATTAATATTATATTATGAATTACATTTTAATAATTAATATTGAGATTATAATTCTCATTGCATTCTTAAAGATGTAGGTATTGATGTGTAATCTTAAGTTTGGTAGGATTTATCTCTTTTAGTATTCTTTGGAGAATATTTACTTGGAAGTACTTGCACAGAGTTTATTTCACTCCACAGAAAATAGTTAAATTTCATAAAGTTAATGAAGCTACAATACTAAGTCAAACAAAGCAGCTCTAGCTCTGATGAAGTCTCCTTTGGAAGTGTGATAAGTTGGAGAGATGAAAGCGCTAACCTTGTGGCTACTACATTTGTTTTTTTCTGAAGCTTCTTCTGCTTTTTGTTGTATTTGTGGAATCTACAATACTAAACAATATTCTTTATTGAGGACCTTATTAGCAATTACAAGATGCAATTACATTGGAAAAGTGAAGCTCTAAATTTCAAATAATTCATAAATTTAGCCACTGTTGTGTGTAATAAAGAAATTACTATTACTGAAGAAATCATTATTATTACTATGAGATCAAATATATTTAAGTTGAAATGTAAGCACTGACAAAATGTCTTATCATTATTAGAAAAATATAATAGCTAGTTGACTATGTCACTAAAATAATGCAAAGTACACTTTAAATAACATATATGGGTGTGCTGAATTTAGTCGAAACACCGGAATGTTCATTTATAACTTTCACCAGAAAGCATCACCTTTCCAAATGTCTACATGATACTGCACATGCACCAAGCAACAGCCTCATGCATAGAAAATTAAAACTTAAAAATAAAAATATTTATTTGTAGTGGCAAGCTCCCTGAATGCCTGATCCCCCGTGGGGGGGGGGGGGGGCTGTGTCACTACATCTCCTATTAATTATATATACTAACTCCAAGATCACGCAATGTCAGGGGAAGGCCATATTCCCCAACTCCAACAACTGTGCAATCTCACACATATCGGCGTTCTACTTAGTCTGCCAAATTTTGTCGACTAAACAGATGTTAACTAAATTAGACATTCCCATTCATATTCACATATTTCTAATTGTTTTCTTTGTGATTCTGTAAATATTATAAATACTTTGTTTCTCCTCATTTATATCTTTGAAAAAAAAATTCTGAAAAAAAAAGAAACCTCACAGTCTTCTTGTGTGTTACTTGTGAGATCCACAGAAAACACAATTTGAAAATATTTGAAAAAATTGTGAAGCAGCAGTCAGTCATACCCTCTCAGGCCAACAAATATTGAATGATACCAAAACCTAGTTCAAAGTGCAAAACATTTGTTAGAGAAATCTCTCAGAGATTAATGTCTAGACAGACAAAAACAACCTTGCCAATCAGTAAACAACTATTGATTCCAAATGCTAAGAACAACAGAGTGTTCAAGACACAACTTTTGAAAAAAACGCCAGTGACAAAAGTATTACTACGATAAATCTAGCAAACCTCTTCAACTATTAAGACAAGGAGAGATCGTAAGTATGTAAACAACCAAAGAATATGACTGAGTGGGCATTGTCAAAAATATTTGTGAAGAACCAAGATCATATATCATTCAGTCAGCAGGAATGGAATTCAGATGTAACTGAAGACATGTAGTACCTATCACCGAACCTATGAGGCAGCAAATTGCCTGTGCCAATGACTCTAGCCCTGTGAATGTATCCACACCTGTTACTGTTCCAGTTTCAGAGGACAGCATGCCTTCTGTGTCTTCTACTCCTGTAAATAGTTCAGCAGTTTCTTCAGATATTCCCGTATCAAACAATTCCTCAAGGAAAGTTTCTCCTGTGAAGTCTCAACAGAACTTGTATGTATCCAGAGCTGGGAGAGTTTTTATGCCGAATCTAAAATACTTGAAGGCTTGGACTTGAGATCAATGTGTTGCTGAAATGTCAGTGATGTGCTAATCATTGGGGAAATTGTTTTTCTTTCATTAAGAGGGAGGATGCAGATCACTGTGCATGTTGTACTTTACCAACCACCATAGCACTCAGCATGTGCTTATATAAGACTGAGCATGTGCAAGAGCAAGCCATTTTGTACAGTCAGCCAGAGTGAATGCAGGCATGAATGGAGATGCACATGAGAGTGTGTTTGAAGTAATGAGTGAATCAGTTAACTTGAATACACAAGTTCTAATTACCGTTCCTGATAATGTTTATGTACAATAAAGATCTTGAACCCATACACCACTTTATCATCTCTTTTGAATACATGAAAGAAGCAGCAGCTTGGTTATTTATCAAAAAAAATCTCTGAATGTGACATCGCATGATGGACCCTTGGGTAGAGTTTTTCACCTTTCCACAGTAATACCAGCGATCTTTTCAAAGAGAAGGAGATCTCCTAACTTAAGATTATAAGATCACAGGATCACAGGAAACACAGGGCAACTGAGCCACAAGATCATTTACCCCTTGTCAAGATCCACCCTCAGTGACAGATTAAAATAGGGATGAAACAGGCAACTGCCCAGAACCAACAGCTCAAGAGGCCCATGGCCAATCAACAAAATAATTTAATTTAAAAAATACTTTTGCTATGTTCAGCACTAGTTAGATTACATACTAAACATAGCAATCATTTTGTCTGTGGTCTGCTTACTTGTCAAGAAAATTAACTGATACCCACTATAGGTACTTCCTACATATGCTCGCAGTGCTTACCAAGTGTGTATGTGCAGCACTGGTAGGTCTTGCTTATTTACTTATTTATTTATTTGTTTATTTATTTTTGTATTTTTTTTTTATTTACCAAAAACAAAAACAAAAAAGAATTGTTTACAAAGAAACAGGAATTTTACAGGTGCCAGAAAGTCTGCTCTTCAAATTTTCCCTTAGAACTAGCTGGTTTCTCAGTAGTAGCACTAAAATCTGAACCCCTGTGACTAGCACCTGCTCTAGAACCTGCTGGAAAGCACTAGGAAGTCTGAAACTGATTCAATCACTCAGTTTTCCTTGTCAATAAGGAGAAATTAATCATAGGCACTAAACAGCCTATAATTGCAAAGTACCTTGCAAAGATAAGGGAAAACAGCTCTTAAAATTTACAAAAAAGCACCTGAACAGACATGTCCAAGGGTCAGCTTCCAGTGATTTCTCCTGTCCACCTGGTGAATCTGGGCATACTGGGGCAGTGCGGCAACTGCCTCATGTACACAGACAATCCTCTCCTCCTACCACCCAACACTACAACCTGCGAGAGATGCACTTATATAGCCAAACTGGAAGCAAAGCTCTCTCTGGCCAAGATTGTGCTAGACAATCAAGAGGAGAAGGTTAACACCTGCATTACACCTCAAGCAACTCATAGCCCTTCAAAACCCACACCATCAACACCCACACATAGCAACACTAAACCCACATATGTGGAGGCCCTTAACATTAACCTGCCCAAGCAACAAGGACCTCCGAAGCTGAAATGTAAACAAACACCGGTCACAACCAAAGTGACAAATAGCTCACAACACCAGTGTGCCACCCAACAACAGCCCCTAAGGCACGACAATGTACCCAACACTTTAGTCATAGGTGACTCTATAATCAGGCGCACTGATGTCCCACTCACCAGGCTGAACAAGGAGAAAATTACAGTCAGCTGCCTGTCGGGTGCCAGGATCTGCCACATAACGCATGCACTCAAGTCACTCCACAACAAGTACAAATACGACTCTGTCATTGTCCATGCTGGAGTGAATGACTTGAGATGTACCTCCCTGGACTACATGAAAAGAGATATGGAAGAGCTCTTGGATCATGTGACCCAGGCAGGTATGACCCTAACCCTGAGTAGCATCCTGCCTTCGCCCAGAATAATACCACAGTATAAGGACAAAATGATTGACTTCAAAAATTAGCTAAGCTTCTGGTGTCATTCAAAGGGGATCCAGTATTTGTCTGACTGGGAAGACATGATCGACGAACCACGATGCTTTGCCAGAGATGGTCTGCACCTTTCACCCCTGGGATTCAGGTTACTGACTAAAGCTCTTGCCACCCCTATAGTGCCTTTTTTAGGCAAGGTTCAAAGGATAAAACCACCACCATAATAGATGCAAGCATGCAAAATCTGAAGGTAATGCTACTCAATGCTCAAAGTCTAAACTTCAAAATGCACTCTCTCGAGACACTCCTAATAATGGAGAACATCAATATCTGTGTAGTAACTGAGACCTGGTTCAAGGTTCCAGAGAGCACCCCTGCAATACCATGCTACAATTCTTACCACACTTTTCGGCCACAAAACCAAGACCGAAACACTAAAGGTGGAGGAGTGTCCATATTCACCAAGGATATTCACACCTCCAGACTAGTTGCCCAACACAATGCATCTGAAATTCTCTAGGTGCAACTAACACTAGGTAAGACTGCAATCAAAATTGTAGCTTGCTACAGACTCCCCACCATGCCCCAAGATTCTCACTACACCTTTCTAAACATACTGGAAAATATTAAGATACAACCAAACACCCTAATACTGGGTTATTTCAACTACCCTGCCATTAATTGGGAAAAGTACTCGGGTACCAACTCCTTTTCCCAACGGTTCTTGGAATTTATAATTTCCAACGCCCTGGATCAACTAATCCATTGTCCCACCAGGGGCTCCAATATCCTAGACCTGGTCATTACCAACATGGGAGATAGATGCTCCACACCAGTGGTCACCCCCTCATTGGTCGGGTCTGACCATAAGCAAATCACCTTTGACATCCACATCCCACCCCCACCCCCCAGTAAAGAAACCTCCTTACAAAACTTCTCCAAAGCCAACTTCATGCTACTGAAGTCAGAAGTGACAAACTTCACAACAGCCACGCAGACGGGATCTGGAGGTTCGACTGCAGAATCCTACACTAAGGCACTGTACGAGCACATCCACTCATGCATGAATCGGGCCATCCCAAATAGAACCAAGATGCTCTTCTCCAAAAAAAGGAAGCCAATCTGGTGGTCCCCTGCTATAAACAAACTATACAACAGAAGGAAGAAACTGTTGCAGAAAAGAGGAAAATCCCGGGATGCAAAAAACTCCCTCACCAGCCTCAGTAAGAAGCTGAGATACCTCATAAAATCGTCAAAAGCTAGTTACGAAAATAAAATTGACAAATATTCCAAAGACAACCACAAGGCATTCTATAGTTATGTCAAGAATCTAAATGGCAATGCTCAGATCTGCTCTGAGCTACAACAGAATGGCATTAATATACTGATCCCAAGGATATTGCCAATATCCTGGCAGATCGATTTAGTGCCAACTTCACCCCCCCTGTCACCCCCTAAAAGGCCCATCTCAATACCAAAATATTGTCAAATTCCGATAATCATGGCCACACAGGTAGAAACCGCACTCTCCAAAGCTAAGAATACAGCATCCATGGGACCAGATGACATCCCAGGATGTGTACTACATGAACTACAAAATAAACTGGCACCTCACCTAAGTGTCATGTTTAATCATAGCCTCACCTCAGGCTTCGTGCCCACTGAGTGGCGCACATCTACAGTTATCCCGCTCCACAAGGGAGGATCCACCTTGGATCCTGGGAACCACCATCCCATCAGTCTGACAAGCCTGATCTGCAAGGGCATGGAACGCATTTTCATGGAACTTATAAACAAAGACATTGGCAACCTTCAAACACTGGACCCCACCCAGTTTGGGTTTGTGAAGGGCCGATCTTGTCTCCTGAATCTGATTGACTTCTTTGAGCCAGTCTCCAGAGCTGTGGACAAGGGTAAGGCAGTCCACACAGCCTTTCTGGACCTCGCCAAGGCCTTCGACACCATCCCCCATTCTGGAATTATAGATAAACCTTACTAAGTTGGGCATAAATCCCTACGTCACTCGATGGGTTGCCAACTGGCTTACTGACAGAACCCAGACTGTAAAAGTAGCTGACTCCAAATCCAGCTCCAGACAAATGACAAGTGGAGTACCTCAGGGTTCAGTCCTGGGACCACTCTTGTTTGGCATCTACTTCTCTGAAGTACAGGCCAACACTAAGGGACTCTGGCTAACAAAGTTCACAGATGACTGCAAACTGGGAGCCATTATTGAATCCCCAAATGATGTGGATATTCTACAAAAGGGCCTTACAGAAACAGATGCCTGGTGCCAGAGCCATGGACTCAAGCTTAATGCCAAGAAATGTATAGTTATCCCCTTTGGAAAAAAACATGTACCCATGAATTACCACATAGGTGGCTTGACACTAAACATCGAAAGTGTGATGAGAGACTTAGGGACACAGGCGGACAGTGGTCTCACTTTCGATAACCACATCGTCACAACAGTCTGGAAATCCTTCTATGTGGCACACCTCATCACTAAGGGCTTTTCATCCAGAAAAAAGGAGGTCATTGTCCCACTGTACTCATCCCTCATTAGACCCATTATAGAGTATAATGCCCCATTTGGTATGTACCTCACAAGACATCTGCAACAGCTGGAAAGGCCACAGAAATACCTCACTAAAAGAATCACAGGCCTAAAGCAGATGCCATATGCTGACCATCTAAAAAAACTCCAGCTATACTCTGTGGCATATTGTCTACTCAGAGGCGATCTCTGCTTAACATACAAAGCATGTCAAACCCTGAGCTGTTGGACATGCTCCACTTAAAGAAATCCCAATCCCTCAGAGCCACACGCTCCAGGGATCTAAACCTTGTCATCACAATGAACAAAACATGATGGAGGGATAGGTTCCTGACCCAGAGACTCCCTATACTCTGGAATAGACTGCCCATACATGTCAAGCAGAGCACCTCCTTGGCCCTGTTCAAAAGGAACCTTGATGATTGGATGGGAGATAGGAAATTCACCCCAGGGATCATGTCAGTCACCCTGCTAGACAGGGCTCCAGGGAAGTAAATATTGTGGGAAGAAATATCCAGGGAATTGTTATGGCTAGGCTTGCATAGGTCCTAGGGCCGATAGCCTAGTACCAACCTATGAACCTATGAAAACAAGGGATACATAGCTCAAAGTTGGATAGGTTTAGCACCTTTGTCTCATTTATTTAGAAGACTTCATCAGAACCAATTTAAAATAAAAAGAAAACTACTTAAATACTCTCCCCAAACAATCACATGATCACCTTTCACTGCTCTTAAAGGTGTATTACA
The DNA here is from genome assembly GCF_019279795.1 of Protopterus annectens. Taxonomy (NCBI): domain Eukaryota; kingdom Metazoa; phylum Chordata; order Ceratodontiformes; family Protopteridae; genus Protopterus; species Protopterus annectens. Next base: position 287,299,155 of record NC_056733.1, read on the forward strand.
AGTAATTAGGTGCACATTTCATAATGCTAAATATAAATTATACCACTGTTGTTAGACCATCAAAAACTATTTCAAACTCAAATGTAAGAAAAATAACAGACATAAAAACACCATAAAATACCATAAGATTAATCTTGCTGAACAAACCCTAAGAAAAGGTGCCAACATTCTGCTGCAGCTTCCCTCTACAAAATAGCTGACCTTGCTTTTAAAACAATTACAATATTCATATTATCATTCAAACTCAGAGATTTGCAAGCGTCAGGCTTAATCTGCCATTTTATTTCTTAAACCTCCAGTTTATTTTGCCATTTGCCACCCCTTTCATCTCCAATTATTTTCTCCAGTATAAGAAATAAAATACATTTAAAATTTGAAAGTGTTAAGACATGAACATAAAGCATTATTTAGATCCATCATATGTATACTGTAATAATGTTCATATATACAAATTCACAAATACTTCTCCATCTTCATATATAAAAAGCAGAACTGGTGCAGAAAGGCTAATATACAATTTTAGTTGTGGCACAGTTAAAATTAACCAATTATTTTGGTACCTTACTTATGACTTATACATTGCTAATTTTCCAATATTTATAAATGGACATTGTGAACACATGCCACATTTCTAGTCCTTCCAAGTCTTTTATATTAGTCCCCCTTTTATAAATAATTCTCAGTTGCCCACCTAAAACATTGTTTGGTATATTATAGGCTTCAAGTACACCCAATGTTTCTCAACAATATCCCTTAACCACTGAGAGTCTAGTGTGTACTTTGTAACAAAGGATCTACCTACCTTTGCTTTTGTTTTACCATATACTAAAACAGGCTGGTAAGTAGTATCTCTTTTTTAAAATATCTCATCCACAGCCTCTTGCAATAAATAACGGAGGTATCCCCTCTCATGAAGCATATCCTTAATATTACTTACTTCATCATTAAAAATAATAGCATCAGAGGTCATACATGATGCCCTGACAAACTGCCCCCTCACCAAACTCTTCTTTTGGACAAAGGGATGGCAGCTGTCAAAATGCAGATAAGAATTGTTAAAAGTAGGTTTATGATAAATCTTTAGTCATAAAATCTTTATACAGTATACACCTGAAAGGTTAATGCCATTTTCTGAAACAGAAAAAGTAAATCTCAAAAAGTGGTAGTCTGCTTGATATAATCAATAAAATCATTCACTTTAGGAAGATTTATTTTCAAACGAATAAAATACGTTACCAAGGAAACATAGGTAGGTAACTCGTTTGTTTGTAAAAGCATAATCAAGAATGTACTTATTCTCCCAACAAGCTACGACCAAGTTGGCAAAAATCGGGATACAAGATACCCCATAGATACCCCACTGACCTCTTTATAGTATTCCCCTTTGAAATATATAAAATTATTCTTAAGAACAACATCAATAGACATCTCAATAAAGTTTAAGGCCAGTTGTAGTAAGCTTTTAGAAAAGTCACAATGGTTTCCAAAACCAACTAATACCATAATCTTGTGGGATAACAGAAAACAAATTGTTGCTGTCACAAAAATCAAGTCACTATCATAATCTATATCATGTATGATTTCTAAAAATTTCCATGAATCCTTTAACAAATAAGGTACCCATTGACAGATTGAGTTAAGTCTTCCATTAATACATTTTATTAAAGACTTTGTTTTTTAACCAGCAGCTGATACAATTGGTCCTAATGGTGGGTCAACCTCACTTGTAAATTTTGTGAATTCCAAAAATTGTAGGAATTTTTGTTTTTTTCAAATTGACGTATTTATAAGGCTTATTGAAAATTCCACCATTAATGAACAAGTCACAACATTTGAGCTACACTTCTGTAAGTAATATTAGTTTCATTTTTTGTAACTTCTACAGATTGGTCAGTGTCCTGTAATAAATGGTTCATCCTAACAACATAATCTGGGGAATCCATTATCACTAATCCATCCCTTTTCATGCTTCATTATCCTGACAGTTCTATCATTAAAAAATTTCTTAAGATGTAATCTTTTTTTTTTTTTTTTTTTTTTTGTTAAATTCTAAAAAAAATTTCAAATTATTGGATAAACTAACTTCCTTTATCTCCTTTTCACATAGTTTATCAATGACAGAACACATAGGATGCAAGGGTGGGTTATAAATACTCTTTCTAACAAATGATGTATCTGTATTACATAACTTACCATCATTTTGAAACAAAATAGCAAAATTAAGCTTTCCAACAAACATTTTAAGACTAATGCTGTATCTGCTAAGTCCATTTGAGTTGTTGGGATATAAGTAAGTCCCCTTTCAAATAATTCTATATGGTCAGTCAACATTTTATATTGAATAAAATTATAAATTCTATAGTTATTCTGCACATAAAACTCAGCAGCACCTTTTTGTCAGATATGGATGCTGGTCCTACATTTTGCTCTTGTAGAATGTCTTCCCATGTGACTTCCATTGCCTGTCGTTCACATTGCTGTAATTCATTCTGTTGTTGTTGCTTCTCTTCTCGGCATGTCTTTCCAATCTGCAAGGTTCCATTGCTAAAAAAGACTCAGCGCACTCTTTGTAATCCAGTTCTGTCTCATTGAATTGGTCACAATGTACTTATTTTCCTTGGTATTTACCTCCTTAAACTGCTTGTTAATCACATAAACCTTTTTTTTATATAGTTGATATCATCCCTTACCAGTGTCTTATCTTTCCAGCTTTTGATTTCTTTACATTTATGGTAAGTTTTTGTGAAGGAACTTTTCATAATCAGCTTTATCTACACCAAAACCTAAATCATTACTGATAGATGTTACAAATTTCACTTTTCAACATAGCCATTGTCCTTTCATTATTTCTAGCAAAAAAATCCTCATAAAAGAAATACCCTAGGCTTCAAATAATTCAATCAATTCACCATGTAAAATAGTGACTTCCTCCATCCCATTTGGAAAACACCATATTCAAAGACCCTTGGGAAATGATTGTACTCTATACTATCATTAAAAAATAAAAAATAAGTGTCCAAATGTAGTAATTTGTATTTAAAACCTTTTTGTCCAAACCAGCAATTTTTTGACAACCATATCACTATTCACTGTGTTTAGTCTATTTGGTGCCACTTCAGTTTGCTCAAGCCATTTCTATCATTTGGCGATACGAGGGGCTTCTAACTCATGAGAAGGTTCTGGAATTCTCCACTTGGTTTGGGAGGTCCATTTGCTATTACCACAGCATAAGAACAATTCCTTCTCCTTAAGTTGTTGCAGATCAGGCTGTAAGAGTGAAACTGTTTTACTAATCTGCTGTATGAGGAGGTTTAAATTGCCCCAAACCATAGAGGCTTGAGTCAAAGTCACTTTATTTATTTATTTACTTTACTTGTACATTTACTTAAAAATAAATAAATACATACATGCATAAGCAGCTCATGACAATCCCCTGAACATCTTTGACATTTTCAGTTCATTGGCTTCCCATAGCTCATTGGCTTCCCATAGCTCATTGGGAAAGTCATGAACAGAAAGTTTATAATACTAAATTGTGGAGAACTAAGGATGCACTGATACTGTGGATGGCCACAAGACTTGCAATAGCAGTCATGAAGTAAGTACTTTTTTTTTTTACTCCTGGCAGCAACCAGATATAACAATACTGGCAAAAGCAGACCAGGGGGCAGCAAGCATAGCTATCAACTGTCCCTGATTTTGCAGAACATCTCCAGTGGATCTATTTCATGTTTTCCCTGTCTCTCATAAACCTTTTTTATTTGTTTTGGTAAATTGCTGAAGGTTACAGTTAGCCAATAATACTAGCCGTTAGAGTTTGATACTTCTTATTCTTTAGAAATCCATGTTGATAGGAAGCCCGTTGCTCTGTGAATTTTATAAGTGAATTGCTTATAGTTATATTAAATATTGCCCTCTCTGATTCTTAAACTGACAGCTATGGACTGAACACTGACTACTGGCTACTGATTTTTCAGACTGTTCCTGACTTTGCCTCATATTTTTGTGTCTCTGCCTTTTCTGAAAAATCATTGAGGACTGAAGCCATTAAATTTGAGGGAACAATGCTGGCTGAGAATGAAAGTAACTTGCTCTGTTGTCATTTCATTGTTTTAAAAGCTACCACTACAGGACTAGGGTGCATTTGTAAGAAATATGTTAGAATATTTATTTTCTGACAACTGTGTGAAACACAGATGAATCTGCCCCTGATATCACAGCATGACCCTGACTTTACATTTTATTATTTGGTCTACATCTCATAAAATTTGTGGTTTTATAGTCACTAAATGAGAAGAAGTCAGACTGTGGATGAAAATTACTATCTTGTTTGCATATTTTAAAATCTGGCTTTATAGGACTAATGTGTGTTTGTATGAAATACACTGGGATATTTATTCTCTGCTGAGTATTTGTGTAAAGCAAAGTTGAAACTGTCCTTGATATCACAGTATGTCCCTGACTTATATTTTTGGACTGTAGTTTGTGGTTTTATGACATATTATTCAGGATTATAGTCTCGGGGGGGGGGGGGGGTAACCATGGGTGAAAACAATGTAGTCTCTTGTTTACTTATTTTAAAATCTAGCTCAACAGGACTAATGAACATGTCTATGAAATACATTGGAATATTTATTCTCTGCAGAGTCTTTGTGTGAAGTAAATTTGAAACTGTTCCTGATATGACAGAATGTCTCTGACATACTTCATATTTTTGGTCTGTGGCAAATAAAATTGTGTTTTTATAGCATATCACTGAAGATTACAATCTCCAAATGGGGTGGGTACTAGCTCTGGATGAAAAGAACTTACAATCTTTGTTTTTTTATTTTAAAATCTGGCATTACAGGATTACTGTGTATTTGTATGAAATGCATTGGGTATCGGTTAATGCAAGGGACTAAGGCTCTGAGCTGCTAATGAGCTGCTTCCTGTGCCCGAATACAAGGTTTAATTCCTTCCACCTTCATTTGCCTATATGATTGTGACTCTAAGCAAGTCATTTAACCAGATAGTGCTCCCATGTCAACCCTGAAAAAAGGCAATGTGTCTGGTGGGCTCACCTGGGAAACAAACAGGTAAAATAAACAAATAAATATCTATTCTCTGCTGAACCTTTGTGTGAAGCAAAGTTAAAACTGTTCCTGATTTCAAAGAACAAAACTTTGCCTCATGTTTTTGGCCTATGCCTTACAATCTGTGTGTTTTTTTTTTGTTTTTTTTTTACAAATCATTGAGGTTTGCAGTTACTAAATTCTGGCAAACATTTGACTTTACAGAGTTTATACTATTCAGAAAATATATGGCAATGCAAGAACTGTTACTCTCACAAATTTCTAAATATATGAGACCAATAGTCAGCATTTAAAGTCCGCCCCTGGTTTTGGGTTTAGTCTTTCATTATTTTTTGGATCTGTCCCTGATTTTGCAGAGTCTGCATGTCCTTCCTGTATTCATGTGGGTTTCCTCCAGGTGCTTTGGTTTCCTCCCACATTAGAAAGACATGTATCTGGAGCATTTCTCCCCAGGCCTCCACTAAAAATTGGCTTTGTTCCAAGTTGAAAGATCCCGGTTAAATGTTAAATAATTAATTAAATAAATAAAATAAATACATTTTCATACTAAGAGTGTTAAATAATTAAATAATAAAATAAATACATTTTCATACTAAGAGGCTGAGATACTATTTTTGTCAGACAAAATTTACACAACAAAGTGTCTGGAAATGTTATAGATGGGATTTGGAGCTGTGTGTGGATGTAAGTAGTTTACCCCCTGGTTGATTGTTTAGTTAATCATCTGGCTTTGCTGGACTAATGTGCATCTGTGTGAAATAAGTTGCAATACTTGTGGGTATTCATGTGAAACAAAGCATCCAGTTGTCCATGATTTCTCAGAATGTCCCAGCTTTTCTACATATTTGGCCTGTTCCTCATAAAATCTATGGGTTATGGCAAATCATAGAAGACTGTAGTCACTAAAGATCATAGAACTCATGGAGATTTGAGATTCAGACTGCACAACCTTACAAAAATGCATGCTAATGCAAAAAAAAAAAAAAGAGAGAGAGAGAAAAATCAATCTCTGACTCTAGGCCTTTCTCCCTCTTTATTGTTCTGACTTTGTCCCTGACAAGTGTGCGTTAAGATGAGAGATATCACATTTTATTAAAATCAGATAAGGTATACAGACAATAGAGGATATAACTGCGGTGTGCAGGTATGGCTCTCTTGTTTGCTCAGTTTAAACAGCATATCTTTACATGAAATAAGTTTTATTTTACCATTGTCAGATATTTGAGGTATACACAACAAATAATGGGCTATAATTGCTGGGAATGGTGGCTGTCTGTGGATAAGAATGGCTGTCTCTGGCTTTGTAAGACTAATGTGCATTTGTGCAAATCACATTGGGATACTTTATTATGGCTGTTTTTTAACCCAATCAGACATCTGAGGTGTGTACAGTCAAGTGGTTGTAATTAATGGACATCAATTGAATATAATGATAACTGAATGATTTGAATTATCTTAAATCATGAAGGTGAAGTCAAAAGATTAAAACAATATAAACATTTATACATGGTCCAAAAAACTGTGTGTGGGAGGGCATGGTTTGAAAATCAGCTGTGGCCCACAGTGTACTTAATATAGCTCTGCAGAGGGCCACTATAACAGTCACAGGGGCAAAGACTGAGCATTCAGTGATGACCTTTCTTTCCATGGCTGATGTATGGGAAAGGGAAGTGGGTGATGAATGTAAGCAATGCTACTGCTGCATCATTTACCATTACCAGATGCATCCATGACACCAGGAGATTGCTATGTATAAGAGGAAAGCCATTGCTTGGATTATTGCACTTTCTGTCTGCTCTTAATGGAGCAAAACCCAAAAAGATGTCTAAGTGGCACCCTCTCAACAAAAGAGCCTGATCTACTATAGGTACTCAAGCTTCAACAGTACTCACAGCACCCATGTACTCACTGGCCAGGAAAAGGCATAGATGACATCCATGGTCTGTGGGAGTAATCTAGCATCCTAAATGTGACCCTGTGCCATGACCTGGCTGCTAAATACTGGCTATGGTCTGATCCTGATGTGCCTTCATCAGAAAAGTAGAAATTGAGAATTAAAAATCCTAAATATAGGTGTCTGTCTGTTTGGCAATCCTATCTATCTATCTATCTATCTATCTATCTATCTATCTATCTATCTATCTATCTATCTGTCTGTCTGTCTATCTATCTATCTATCTATCTATCTATCTATCTATCTATCTATCTATCTATCTATCTTTCTATCAAGATAGACAAGTCTTTAACAGCTACACTAACAGCTAATAGCATACGAGCTATCCATATTTATGACATCGCACACAGCAGATATATAAGTATACCCAATGCATTTGACTGCAGAAATGCAGGACTCTTTTCTTCTTTGGGGGGCTCTTCTACAACAATTGTGAACTCAGTTTTTAGAAAGTTGCCTTTCAGAGTTTTAGGGAATTTTCCACTGGTTCATTGGCAAAGAAGGAAGGACAACTTCATCCCATATGAGGAGGAACCACCCACAGAGTTTGGGAGTGAATACCTGACATTGCCTCACCCACTCTGAAAGGCAAAAGGCTGCCTAATCAGTAATATATATGAGTCCTATTAGTGACAAGGTAAGTTACATTAGGTATATCGGATTGAACCATGCAAAAGGAACTCTCAAGCAGTGCTTCCTCTCTGCCCAAGGTGACATATGCTTGGAAGCAAACAGGCATTAGGAGCCTGACATTCCCAGCCCTTTTAAGTGAAGAATACAGTAGGCTGCCAAGGAAATGGGCTAGGGTGCAACAGAAAAATTCTATGCAAACTAATGAAGATGAAACTATACCAAGGAACTAATCCATCCCCTCCATCCCAATGGGATGACTCTGGATTTGAAGGGAAAGCAGGCACCCTGACGTGGAGGGATGAATATGAGGTTTCCAGTGGGGCAGGCTGATTGTCAGAGTACTGCTGTATTATAATTTCCTATTTCTTGTGTATCTAAGAATACAAACGGCGCACCTTCAAAGTACCATGTGATGTATGGGTAAATCTGCAGTGATGTGCACCGTCATACCTTTTCACTTAAGCTAAGAATTCATTACTAGGCACCACAGTCAAGTTAAAATAAACCTAATGTATTTAAACAAGCTGATAACTTAGGCGAGAAAACATTTTATTTTATTTTTTTAACTGACAAATGTAAACATTTAAATGTCAACAAGCAAACTTACTTCAGGAGGTTGCACTCTAATATACAGGCAATAAGCCCCCATGATTTAGTTGTATTTATTTTATTCTTTGTTGGCCAGGTTAGTCTACTAGGGTAGTAGTCTCTTTTTAGGGGAGACCCAAGGTGGTATTCATACTGCTTGGGGAAATGTGGCCAGGGTATTAGACAACTTCCCATCCTCTTTATGTTAGATGCAACAGGATAATTTGCATCCCCCTGAGCTACCAGCAACTCAAATAGATGGGGACAGTAAACTCAGGAGTACAGGAACCCCCTTATACTGCACTATAGTGTCAGCAATCAGTTGACCTGGTTTAGGAATAGAACCCATAGCCTTCTATACAAAAGGTCAGTGTGCTACCTGCTGCATCACTAACTGCAATTCTTATATCTGTTTCTTTTCCTTTTGTTTATGTCTATATATCCATATATATCTTATATATAAATATATATATATATATATATATATATATATATATATATATATATATATATATATATATATATATATATGGATCCCCTTCAGAAGCTGAAAGTTTCAAAACTTCGAACTTCAAATGGCCGAGACCAGAAGATCGAAGTTTTCAAACTTCGAACATTTTGAATGGAGATTGCTGTGCAGTGCAGAATGGGATATTTACTGTTTTCCTCATTGTAGTCTGATCTTGCAGTTGGTATATTTTTTAGCAGGGGGTGTGGGGGGGCACAGGGGGGCTTGCCCCACTACAAAAATGTAAAAAAAAAAATTGTTTTGGTTTTATTTTTTTTTATTTCATTTTTGAAGTTTCAAAACTTCAGTCTTCTTGTCTCAGCTGTTTGAAGCTCGAAGTTTTGAAACATAATGTCGAACTGCATATGGCCGAGATGAAAGCATCATTTCTTCACAACATCGAAGAGTTTGCATGGAGATAGGCACAGGGAAAAATTCTCATTCACTTCATATGGCCGAGATGAAAACATCATTTCTTCACAACATCGAAGTGTTTGCATGGAGATTGACATAGGGAAAAATTATCATTCACTTCAATGTAAGTGTGATCTTGGAGTTGGTATATTTAAATGCGGAGGGGGGCACAATTTGATGTTGTCAAGAAACAATGTTTTCGTCTCAGCCATATACATGACGACATTATGGCTATTCGACTATCTGAAGTAGACCCATATATATATATATATATATATATATATATATATATATATATATATATATAGATACACACACAGACCTGTGGTGGTGGTGCTGCGGTAGCAGTGTCGCCTCACAGGAAGACGCTGTCTGGTTCGATTCCCAGCTAGTGCGTCTTCTGCGTGAATGGGCGTACCTTCGTTGAAGGTTGTGCGTCAGGGCTGGTAACTCGCCACATAAAAATCAACTACCAATCATTAGCGGACCGGAGTTCCGCTATGGCGACCCCTAACCGGGAAAAGCCAAAAGACACAGCAACAACACATATATATATATATATATCTATATATATATATATATATAAACACACACACACACACATACACACATATATATATATATATATATATATATATATATATATATATATATGTATATATATATATATATATATATATATATATATATACACACACACACACACACACACACACACACACACACACATACTTGTGTGTATGTATGTATATAAAGCACTATATGGTAAGCTATGAAATGAAGAAACTCAGGAAACAAAATTTCACTTTTATATCATAGAAAGTGTATGTCTGTGTGTGTGTTTTTGTTTTGTGTGTGAGTTTGCATGCATGTGTGTATGTGTGTGTATATATTTGTGTATTTACTCAAAAATTGTCACTGCAATCTTAAAATTAAAATGACCCTCTTTTAGGTATTTTCATGTTTCTTACATCTTTTTTTTATTATTATTTTTTATTTAAAAAATGCTCAAAGGGATTTGTATCAAAGCTACTAGGGACAATAGTTGTAGTACATACATCTGCAGAAAAAAATTGCCAGACCTGGTGAAAGTGGTATAATCCATGAAAGGCTGTAAAAAGTTATACGATTTATGGTGCTGTAGAATGCAGGAAGAAACTAAGAAAATATGGGACCCTTAGAAACTGATTGTGTGATTAATGGTTTAGAAGCTGTATTTCCACATTTCATTACAGAACTGTTTATGAGAATGCAGCTATTAAACAAAGCCCTTCCTAACCCTTAGAGCAGACCACAGAATTCTAATACTGAGAGAAACCACTATGGATGATAAATTTAATGTTGGCATTATCCTAAAGAATCATTGTATAATAAAGCAATGGGGTAAGGACAATAAAAGAAGAATAAGATAAATGCTACAGTGGTTTGACTTTGTGAAGATTAGATCTTGTCTACTGGATCTAGTAATTTTTTTCAAAAAGGTTACAGAGGCTGCAGACAGTAGTCATGTGGTACACATGGTGTATCTTGACCTGGCCAAGGCATTCCACACCGTTCCCCATATTTCTATCAAACAGAAAGCTAAATGCTTCAAAAATCGGCCCATATTTAGTAAGGTGGATAAAAAACTGGCTGAAAGACAGAAATTTCAAAATTCAAGTTACAGGCTCCTGCTCAGAAAGTGTGAAGACCATGGGATCACAGCTTTGTGCTGGGACTTCTCTTTTTGTCTTTTACTTCTCAGACCAAAAAGCAAGACATTTGAGACTTCTGGCTGACACAGTTTGCAAAATACTGCAAACCTGGGGTTGCTGTTAAATTACCCTCTGAAATGCAAAGCCTCCAGAATGAACTCTCCCAAGTAAACTCGGTGTACTAAAAATAGGCTCAGACTATAAGTTAAAAAGTTATTTTCATCACTTTTGATAGCCCCCCCCCCCAAATCATACTGCACAGAAAGCACACCACTACAAAATGAAAATTAAGTCAGGGATCTAGAAACGGGTTGCTTTGTTTGTTTTTGTTTGTTTGTTTGTTTGTTTGTTTGTTTGTTTGTTTACTAACTGGGTAGGTGAGTTGGTCCACCTATTCTTTTCAGTCATGACCAGGGTACAAAAATATATAAAATCAGTGACATATCATACATAACATACAGTTAGTGAACTTACATAAAGCAAAGTATAGTCGAAAAAATTTCAATTCAAAATATAGAGAATAATACATCAGAAAGATGTTTCTATTTACAAGATAGTTAGAACAGTTTAAATAACATATCATATGGTATTTTTATTTAACAGTTTATAACACCACAGTCAGTTTTGACCATCATGTGATAAAAGTTGCAAGGAAATCCTTTTATTAGCACAGCTAATTGCCAAAGAAACATCATCGAGTTCTAAAGGGATAATCAGTCCCTTATACTCAATCAAACCATGTCTCACTCAATGTACCAAACAATTAGAAAATTAATTAGAGTTACAAAGTTTCCTACCAAAATGATCAGAAGTTTAAAGTCCCTGATCTATCAAAAGAGGCTGGAAACTCTATCCCTTTACTCAATGTCTTATATACTTTTTGAGGGGGAGTTCTCTGTCTTGCTTACTGTGCCACTAGATACTTGGATGTGCTGGATCTCCTTTAACCCTGTAAGTTGTCTGCAGCAATACTTGAACCAGGGACCTAAGTCTTCAGTGGATTGACAGGTTTATAACTCAGCACCACCCTCATCTCTTGAATAACCCCCACACACACACACACACACACACACACACACACACACACACACACACACACACACACACTAAAGTTAAGCAGTGCAACTCACTGTCTTCCTTTAAACATGGCCTATATGACTGGTTGGGTTTTCACAAACTTACTCCAGGATTGGCTGGCACTGGACTTCCTGGAAAAAGTAGCTGCGGCCTGAGGGATGATCCTTGGAAGCCATAAATGGTCATAAGACTCAATAGCTTTGGAATATCTATGAATCAACTAATGCTTTGTGTAGATACACAACATAGCCTTAGTTGTAAGACTGCACCTAGTTGTGAAATTCTCTCTCCAGAACAGAATGTAGCTGGCAAGAACCATTGGAACACAAAAGTTTTAGAACAGTGAAACTCAAGCTGGTGGAAACAGAGAAATACTTTTTTATTTATTTATTCTACATTTGTTGACCGGGACAGTCCGACTGGATATATGTCCATTTTCAGCGGAGGCCCGGGGAGAAAAACTCCAAGCAATAAAAAATCTAATTACATGTCACATGTTACAAATTGCAAATAGAATACTTACAGAGAAATTAGATGCAAACCATACAGAATTACATATAGAATTTTTTGCATTAATTAGATGAGCGATCATTATTAATAGTTTCATAGATTCAGTTGTTCAGAGTAGATAAATCTGAAAGTTGCAGTACATGATAGGTTACATAGCAGCTGTACACAATCCGGAGAAAAGATTAACCAGGCTTGATACAATAGCATGCCCAGTTTGATCCCAGGTAGTGTTTGGGCTTAGTTTTGAACTGACCTAGAGAAGAGAGTAAGGTAATATCAGGTGGTAGAGAGTTCCATGATCTACCTACAGAGTTTGTAAAAAGAGAGTCGCCAGCTAGGTTGTTAGTTTTACATATCTGGATAAGGAGTCTGTTGGAGGATCGCAGTGGTCTAGGGTTGTTATATAGGGTGACCACATTTTTGAGTGCAGGGGTGTTTTCAGGGTTGTATATAATTTTGTGGACCATAACCAATTGGTTATATAAGATTAGACTGGATAGTTCAAGCCATTCAAGCTGGATTAGACTGATTCAATGATGTGTCCTAAAAGGTAGCCCAGTGGCAAACCTGGCAATGTGATTGTTACTTTGTTCAGGACAGTCTTGTTAGTATTACAAAGAGGGGATGCATACAAAAGAGTAGAGAGAAGGTGAGATCGAGCAATGGCAACTTTGGCTGGGGGAGTCAGGAAGTTTTTTTATTTTGTAGAATGATCCTAGTCTTTTATTGATGGTTTTGATCAACTGGTTAACATGTAGGTCGAATTTTAAATTATCTATAGTGACGCCTAATAGTTTAGTAGAGAGGTCAGGTGAGATTATTGTGTCATCCTTTGCTTTAATTGTAAAGTTAATGGCACTAGACCTTTGTGTAGGTGAGAATAACAGCATTTTCGTTTTTTTTAGGATTCAATATCAGGCGTTGTTTGGTAAGCCAGTTTTCTATTGTGTTAAAGGTGGTCTGGGTAGCTAACTGTAACTCGTACGGGATATTTTTTTTTTTTTTTTTTGCTTTTCTTTATCAGGATATTCAGACTGGGTTTAGCATGAACCCCTTTTCAGCAGAGGTCTGGAGAGAAAAGCTCTATATCTCGTGCAATCATTAAAACAGTTATGAAAGTGTAAATAAAAAAATGGAGAATTATATAGTATGAGATTATGCATAAGAGAAATTAAGCAAAGACAAATCAGATATTATATACAATACAATACAGGAATCTACATCAAGCATATGCGTCACATGTGCATAAGAAGGAGAGATTTATGCAGAAAAACAGTTTATAAGCAGCAAAGAGTTTAATTTGTGGGAATATATTAGTATCCTCATAGGTCCTTGGTGTAAAATAGCTCACAAAGTGCAAGACTTGCAGTTCAGGCACAGGAATTCTGGGATTGCTGTTCAGGTGCAGTTATTCATACACTGAGGGTCACAAATTTAAGAAGACCATATTATAGAAATCAATGAATTTCAAAATTAGGGTTATTACATGTGACACAAAGGTATAAGTTCAGGTGAAGAGTGCGACTAGAGGTTCTGGAAGTATTAACAATAGGTATTGTTTTACTGTCAGTGACAGAGACTTGAGAATTAGCCTTCAGATGGTAGTCTAGCAGTAAGAGTATCACTACTTTTAATCATGGTTAGGATGAGTTAAACATATAATAAGGACCCATGATATCATGACATTATTTGGTTAGCAAACATACATAGATAAATAATGTACAAAATAGGGGTTAAGTAAGGTTCTTTGGAATAGTAAATGCTATAGCTTTACCTGGAGACTACTGTCAACATTGGTGATTGTAATTTCTTTTGAATCACTACCCAAATATCTGCTTCTACAGTTAACTTGCTTAAAATACAATAGCTAAACTATGAGTAGCTGCTGTCATAGTCATGTCACAGTTATAGTCTGTTCTTTCTTTAATTCATGTATTCATAGGTGTGCACTAGGTTAATGACCGCTGGGGCCTTTTTTAGCCTAGTGATGCATCCCAAATCTCTGATAAGTTCTTGTACCCTTGGTAGTATAAGCAGAACTTGGGAGCTGAAACATTTACAAGCAGGGGCCTGGGAGATTGACCATTTACAGGCTAACTCTACTGCTTCTTTATAAGGTGAGCATTTATTTTCAATAAAGATTATGTTTGTGTTCTGTTTTTCTGTGGTTATGACCCTCTAGACACAAATGTCTTTTTGTCTCCAGATGATGGTCACTGTTGATGTGACACCCCAACAATGCAAAAATGGGAAACAGAGGGTTGCAAATAGATGGCTGGATGACTGGGTTAGGACCCACTTAAAATAAGTAATTCTTTTGGGGGGGGGGGTCCACATGCTTTGAGTTGGTTAGGTGACTTCAACAGTTATCAATTATCTTAAGTGGCAAATCACAGAACTACAAATTTTATATGGACAGTTGAGAGGTATGTTGCATACACACAGCTGCTTTCTGTCACATAGCAATAAACACACACACACAAACACACCTACTGTCTCACGAAACAAGACACACATGCATTCTCTTTAACACAAAAACTAAACTAGTTTAAATTCCACACACTCGTACTCTCTCATACAACACACAGACACACACCTTCCATTCCTACACACATCTACTCTCTTACACAGAAACACATGCACTTTCTCTCTCATTCAAACAGAACGACTAATTTAAATTCCATACACATACATACATACACACATACTTTCCCTCGCATACAGTAACCTGGTTTAAACTACACAGACACACACACAAATACTCTTACTTACCTCCTTTTTAAATGAAACAGCCACATGCATACACACGGAATTAACCCCCCTCTCTTGAAGTGCTAGTTTAATTTCCGCGCGCCACCACGGAACGTCTTTACATCAGTGGTGTTGGCTTACATGCATATGATGCGCATATATTTCTCCTGAAAGGTGGAGTCAAGCTTTTTTTTTGGTAGTTGTTGAAGCCTCCTGGTCACACTACAGGTTTAAAAGTGGGAGAGCACTCACCGCTCGCCTTATGATTCCGGCGCTCTGTGGTTTATTCATTAATTTTAATGAATGTACTTTTCTTATTATGCATTTGCATAATAAAACAAGTAAATTAATTAAAATAAAGAAGACAAACTGCGCCCTTTACTTGGCTGGCCTGTACGGCGCCCTAGGCAGTTGCCTAGTTCGCCTTATGCCTAAGGCCGGCCATGACAACATGCACAATGGAAAAACAGACACAAAAACCTGCTTTCAGAAGGGAACCAGGGAAGTGCAATTTAGAAAAAGCAGCACTGTGTTGTATGTAGTACTGGTAAAGTAAAACAGAGCAATACTGACTACAGACCAGTTCTAAATACATTTACCAGGAAACCTGAAACAGTACAATAAAGCAAGAAGAGAACGTACAGAGATGGGATAAGAAATACAAAGCTAGCACAAGTCTAACCAGACATAGGACAGCAACTAATTAGAAACAGCAGCTGACCACTAAAATGCAGTATTAAAAAACAATCACACTTTGCGGTGTTACACAAACCACCAAACAGCTGCATTACAAAGTGAAAATAGGAGACTGCTCTGGAATAAGGAGAAGTGTAAGCAGTGTGCAAAAGATACCAGCAGTGACTAGCCATCCATTTCTGAATCAAGTCATACAAATGGGACAAGGAAAGAAAGCATAAGTACAGACAAAAAAAAAAAAAAAAAAAAAAAAAAAGAGTTAAACTTTTTTTATTGAAAGAAGCATTTATTTTAATACATTTTCCTTAACAGTATTAATTTTATTTCTCCATGCCAGATTATTTTAAGGTTCATAGTTTCATAGGAGATTACTAGGCTAATGACTCAAGAACCCTTACAAGCCTAGGTAGTTTTACCCATATTTTATCCAATTTTCTGTCCCTAGAGGAAATATAACAAGGGTCAGCAAGTAGGGTTTTGACAGTTTTTACAGACTTCCTCTGTTCATAAGGGACAGGGTCACCACCCCAGGAGTGAATTTGTGATTTCTCATCCACTGGTCCAGATTGCTCTGGAAGATGGTCAGGGAAGGGTTCTGCTTCATGTGAATAGGAAGCATATTCCAGAGGAAGGGCAATCTCTGGGTACATATTTGTCTCTCCAGTATGATCTATTCATGTCAGACATCAGGTTTAGATCTTTGGAGTTGGTAACCCTTATGCAGTTAGATTTGCGAATATGCAACATTTACATCAGGGCTGGATCAGAGACTACCTTGTAGGTCAGGTGCAGATTACCGGTCAGTAATCGGTAAGAAACTGAATACAGTGATAGAGCTTTTAATCAGTCCGCATATGACATGTTGGGTATAGTCTGTTTTTTGGTGAAGAAACTCTGAGGACACTACATCTGTTGCAGGTTACTGATGAGGTACATGTCAAAAGAGGTATTTGTACTCGATTATTGGTCTGATGAGGGCCGAGTACAGTGGTGCTATGACATCCTTTGATCCAAATGCCATGTCCTTACTTATAAGCTGAGTCACCCAGAAGGATTTCCTCACCACAGTGGACACATGGTGATCAAAGGTCAGATTACTATCTATCTGAGTACCCAGGTCTCTCACCACTGGGTCCACTCTTATAGGGGTGCTATCAATGTTGTTACTTGCAGGAGTATTTGAGTTCCCAAAGTGTATTATTATACACTTTTCTGCATTTAGTTTGAGCCCACAGCTCTGACACCAGAAGTGATAAGGGGCTAAAATTTTAGGTGAATTTATCGTCCAGCAGGTTTGCTATTGCTTCTGGCTGAGTACAGATAGTGTCTTCTACATCCAGCTCAACACATTGTTCAGTGTTTCTCTTAAAATTTCAGAGATGATTAAAAAATGTTTTGTTGTTATCCTTTGCTTGGGAGGCTATTTTAGTCTCGCATTGAACTTTTGAAGATTTGACTAGTTCCCTGATTTGCCTGAGACTAATGTGAGATTTTTTTTCCTCTGTTGTGCATCCTCCCACTTACTTCTAGATGGGAATTTCTTTCTTCTGTTGTATAGTCTATTTATGCCAGAAGTCCACCAGGGTGACTTGTTTTTCCATCTAGACCTGGGTTTAGTTTAGTCAGGTAATGCCGTTTTTATGCAGTTCTTTAAGTGGTTATACGAGCATATTTTTGGGGTTATCGGGAGCTTTAATATTACCAATGCTATCACGTAACAGAAGTTAATCTGCCTTTTAAAAAAATCTTTGGGATTTTAGGGTTTGATGGGGGGGGGGGTTCTACCATTACATTTATGTCAAAGGAGCCCAATTTATGATCATATCTTACCAATGAGGACATTACACTGGGGGGGATGCAATGCTCCCCGTGTTTGTGACAACTATGTCAAGGATATTTTATCCCCCATTGGGAATGCCAACCAGTTGTTCCAGAGCATTTGCACTAACAAAGTCCTGGAAACTCTGAGCTTGCATGTTAGGGGGTCATGCATGTTTCTCAGTTTATGGAGGGGTAGTTAAAATTGCCCATGAGTAGTGTGTTGGCATGAATGCTAAGTGATTCTAGTTACTTCAGGTATGTGAGGTGGATTTCTTGGTTCATGGTTGAGGACCTGTAGCTAACCATGATATGGTGGGGGATTTTACCTATGGTCAGCTGGACATAAAGTAGCTCAAGCAAGTCATCCTGCTTGACTGATCTAGAGATGTGATTGTTTTTTATGTTAATGGGAACACCTCCTCCTTTCTTTTTTTCTTTTTAGAAGGTGGTCTGAATGTGTGGTAGGTACTGTAGCATTGCACTGCTGGGCTGCTTTCCACAGCATTGAATCATGTCTCTGTAACTGAACAGACATCACCATACTTCATGGCAAGGAGAGCTTCCAGGGAGCACAGTTTCTTGTTAAGACTCCTAGCAATGAGCAGTAGTCCCCTTAGCTTGGTATTAGAAGTATTTGTTATGTTGGTAGGTCTGTTAGTTTGACACTGCCTAAAAAAGGCATTATGGGGGTGGCTAATGCCTTGGCCAGTACTTGAAAGCCTAGAGGTGACAGGTGCAGACCATCTCTGGCAAAGCAGCATGGTCCGTTGATCATGTCACTCTAGGCTGACAAATACTGGATCCCCTTGGAATGACACCAGTAGCTAAGCCAATTATTGAAGTCAATCATTTTCTGTTTGTATTGTGGTATCATTCTTGGTGAAGTTAGAATGCTGCTCAATGCAAGGCTCATATCAGCCTGCGACACATAATCAGAGAGGTCCATCAAGTCTCTCTTCATATGGTCCAGTGAGGTATGCCTCAGGTCATTCAAACCCACGTGGACTATGACTGAGTCATATTGGTACTTGTGGTTGAGTGATCTGAGTGCCAGGATGATCAGCTGAATCCTTACCCCTGACAGGCTGGGAAGACTGGTAGAGAAGGGTGAAGGCTGCCAGCCTAGCCAGATAGAATTGTGCAGATAATTCTGTCATTTGTAAATATAAATGTAAACTACGGGATTGTTGTCTTAACTATAAAGAAATACTGTTACATGTGGAACTGGAAATAAATGTGACAACAGTGCACTCTACTGACCAAAGTAAAGCATGTGGTGACCCTTTAAAGTAGACAGTGATGCCGAAAAGTCTAGATGAAGAAATTCTTTCTATTGTTTTAACCAAGAGTTAAGTTGCTAGATTTAAACATGCAAATGTATTTTTATTGCTCTGTTCCTGACCAGCTGCAAGATAACAAAAGGGAGATGTTAAGAATGTAAATGCAGTTAATGTGTAGCCTGGGAACTCCAGGAAAGTGAAAAAGAATGATGTAATGTTCATCAGAACTGCAATAGCAATTTAAACAGAGAGAATCAGAAGGCAGTAAGCATTTTTGTCTTGACCATCCAACTCATTAGCACTACATGTTGTCTTATGTAAGTTATCTTAGACTTGTGTTTTCTTTTAGGGATAGCTAGAAGCTAGAAAGATTAAACTAAGTGTTTTTTCTGTGATGTCAGAACTGTACTACTGAATTATTTTAAGTACTTCTGTGTGATCTCTGAAGTCTTGACTAGCACTGACTGTGAAGTAGAAAGTATTGTCTTGTGGTTTTAATTATTTATTATTAAATATTTTAAAACCTTTTAACTGTGGCTGGTTTGTGTAGAGATAAGTTAAGCTCTAGAGTACATTGCATGTATATAAGGAACCTGTAGCAAGTCATTCTAATAAGCCTTGACTGTTTAGTCACATACTACCAATTGGATAATAATATTGCACAGCAATAATTAAACACCCTTTTAAGGGCCTTTGAGTAGCTAATAATTATTAGCTGGGTGGTGGCAGGATACTACCATATAGTCTGGAAAAAGGGGCACAGCTGGAGAACCTGTGGCAGCCTTCCCCAGAAGTTTATGTGTGGTTGTATAAACTCTTATCTCAAAGTGTGTGTGTGTGCCAGTTACTTGGGCAGGGACATGAAGCACTGGTTGGACAGAGAGGGTGCTGGAGATTTTAGTTTGCCCAGCTAGGCTGAGATTTGGACCCTATAGCTGTGCCAGTGGGGAGTCTTATTGGGGACCTGTAGAGCAAGGGAGTGACCAGCCCCAGACTGACTGTGATCTCTGTGTGCTCTTAAGGGAAATTGCACTTTACTGTGTGTATTTGTTATCCTTTCCTCATATATGAGATGCCCTCTCTGGTGTTAGTGGTGAGGATTGAGGCTCCTTGATTGCTGGGCCAGGGCACGGGCATCACATATTAATTGGTGGCAGTTGTTGGGATATCCACCTCACAAATTAATTGGTGGCAGTTGTTGGGATATCCACCTCACATATTAATTGGTGGCAGTGGTTGGGATATCCTCACATATTGTTTGGCAGCAGTGGGATATCCACATCACATATTAATTAGCTGGCAAATACTAATTGGCTTGTTGTGGTGTGGGTAGAGTGAATCCTGTAGCTTGTGTACAGTGAGCTTTGAAGGTGTTTTGTACTCTAAAACTGCCACTCAGTGAATACTCAGAGTTCAGATCACAATTGTTTTATTTCTTTTGTTAGCTTAGTTAGTCGGGGGGAGCAGGCAGCATGTCAGCAGAGGAGTATGGAAAGCTGACAAGGAGCCAGCTGGTGGAGATGTGCCAGAATAGGGGACTGGTGCATGGAAACCTGACTAAGGCAGACCTGATTGCAGCCTTGGTTACAGCTGCATCAGAAAACAGCAACCAGGAGGACAATCAGACTGGCAGTGGAGATATAATTCCCTCGGAGAATGGACAGCTCAACCTTTCTGCAGTTGACTTAAAAATCTAGCTGGAGCTAAAGAGACTTGAGTTGGAGGCCAGGCATGTGGAATTAGAAGCAAATGAGAGGCTGCGATGTTTGCAGGCTGAGGAGAATGAGAAACTGTTACATCTGCAAGCTGAGGAACAAGAGAGGCAGAGGCAGCATGAGAAGGAAATGCTGACTCTTCGCCAGAGTCATGGAGGTAATTGGAAGGGAGTAACTAGACCCCAGAAGCACAAAAAGTCAATAAATTTCTTCCGCAGTTTAAAGAGGGGGATAATTTTGATAGTTTCATTCATATGGTTAAGTATGTAAATAGTAAGAAGTTGACCAAGGTTCTCTGGGTATGGTTCCTGACCCCCTTACTCCATGGTAAAGTTGTAACTGTTCTTTCCAAAATGTCTGATGTTGCATGTTTTGATTATACTGCTGTAAAAAATAGTCTTTTAGAACTGTTTAACCTAACACCTGAAACATATAGGAAAAAGTTTAGTGAGCATAGATGCAAGGCAGATGAAAGTGTGTGTGAATATGTTGCTGAACTGAGCACTTATTTCCATAGGTGGGTGAGTGGATGTCAAGTCACCACTTTTGAAAGGCTGGCAGACCTTTTGGTGAGGGAACAAGCCCTTAGCACTCTGCTTGAGGACATGAGGATCTGGTTAGCTGATAGACAATGTGCTACTTCAGATGAGTTGGGGAAGAAGGGAGACCTATACCTGGCAAGCAGGGCAGCCCTGCACAGGAAGGGGAACCCCAGTACTGCTCATGAGTCTAAAGGAACCCATGGTGGGCAACACAGATTACCCCAACAGAATCTGCCAGTAGCAGAGGAAGCCACTAGTCCAGGTACACGTCCAGGAGCTAGGGTTAAATGTTTTGAATGCAACCACTGAGGCCGTGTGGCATACAGGTGTCCATGGAGGCAAGGTGGGGAACCAAAGGTGAGGGACCCAGTAAGTGGGAAAGACAAAATGCCAATAGTAGGTTGTCTTGAGATAACAAGGGTACTAAACTACCATCCTGCAGATGTCCTGAGAGGGAAGGATCTGGATGAGGCAGTACCATGTGCTTATGCAGTTGCACACAGTCAGGCTAGGAGACAAGCATGTGGGTTTGGTAGCCTGGGGAAGACCAAGACAGACTGCATACTTGCAGCCAGGACTGGTGAGGTGGTTACTTCAGGGAGGGTATTACCCTGAAGCAGTGAGACTGAAGGTGAGCCACAGCTGCTTGTGGGTACTGATGGTCCCTTGGTCAGAGTGACTGCAAAGGTAGAGGTGAGTAGTAGTACCCAGGCTGACAGTGAGGCATCACTGTTAGATGATGCCAGACTTCCTTTGGAAGGGGAGCTGGGAAGGGTTACAAGGAGAGAGTTGAGACAGGCTCAGCTCTCAGACCCTACAATGCAAGGCCTGAGACAGGTAGCTAGGGAGGCACCTGATTCTCAAGGAAAGGGGGAATCTGTATACTGGGACAAAGGGTTACTATACAGAGAGTGGACCCCTGAAGGAGGGCTAGAAGTTGACAGAGTACAGCAGTTGGTAGTGCCTAGAGCCTACCATCTGGCGCTTCTAGACATAGCCCTTGATATTCCCTTTGCAGGTCATATGGGCATAAAACGTACAAAGAGGCATATTATGCAGAACTTCTATTGGCCTGGAATTTCCAGACATATAACAGGGTACTGCAGGACCTGTGAGCAGTGTCAAAAGGTAGGCAAGGCAGGAGATAAGGTGAGAGCTCCTTTGATGCCTTTACCTGTGGTTGAGGAGCCATTTCAGAGGGTAGCTATGGATATTGTGGGTCCTCTGAGTACCCCAAGTTCCACAGTAGTGGATTATGCTACACAATACCCTGAGGCAGTGGCTTTGTCCTCCATTGAGACAGAGAAGGTGGCAAATGTTTTGTTAGAGATTTTCAGCATTGTAGGTTTCCCAAAGAAAATACTGACTGACAGAGGTGCCAATTTCATGTCAGACCTGCCGGCTTGTCTGTGGAAGTCCTGTGGGGTAAAGCACATGAAGACCACCCCCTATCATCCCCAGACTAATGGTCTTGTTGAGAGGCTAAACTCTACAATCAAGTCCATGCTACAGGCATTTGCAGATCAGTTTAAGAGGGAGTGGGACAAATATTTGCCCCATTTGTTGTTTGCTTACAGAGATGTTCCCCAGGAATCCACAGGTTTTTCACCCTTTGAGTTGCTGTATGGGCATAAGGTGAGGGGATCTCTAGATTTAATTTGAAATGAGTGGGAAGGTGAGTGTGAGTCTCACAAGGAGTCTGTTGTGGCATACATCCTAAATCTCAGGACAAGGCTTAGGGAACTCATGGGCTTGGCCCAGAACAACCTGGCAGAAGCCCAACAACAGAAAAATGTGTGGCATGACAGGAATGCTCGAGCTAGAGAGTATGCTGTGGGGCAGCAGGTAATGGTTGTCATTCCTGTCAGACACAACAAGCTGCAAGCAGCTTGGGAGGATCCCGACAAGGTGGAAAGAAAGGTGAGTGATGTTAACTACATGGTGGAACTACTAGGCAGATAGCAGGGTCACAAATTATACCATGTTAATGTGATGAAATCTTATCATGATAGGGAGGCCCTTGTGCTGAGCATTTGCAGTGGATTACAGGCGGAGTCTGAGGGAGATCTGGGGACTGATCTCCTCAGTGAGGCTCGGGCTGACACCTCAGTGGAAGGGGTAGCAATGTCCCAGCAGCTATCTCCTACCCAGGTTCGAGAAATCTGAGCAATGTTGCAGGAATTTGGGGACATGTTCACTGGGAAACCAGGGTGCACCCACCTGGTGCAGCACCAGGTGGATACAGGACCCCAAAGGCCTATTAGACAGGCCCTTATAGGGTGCCTGAGACAGTCAGACAGACCCTGAGGGAGGAGGTACAGGAATTTCTGGAACTAGGGGTGATTCAAGAGTCCAACAGTCACTGGGCCTCCCCAGTGGTGCTGGTGCCAAAGAAGGATGGCAGCACCAGGTTCTGTGTGGACTACAGGAAATTATATAGTCACACAGAGTCGGATGCTTACCCCATGCCTAGGACAGATGAGGCCCTAGAGCAGCTGGGTGGTGCTAAGTATCTTACAACCATTGATCTTACCAAGGGTTACGGGCAGGTGCCCTTGACTCCCAGTGCCTTTGTGACTCCTTTTGGCTTGTATGAGTTCACAAAGATGCTCTTTGGGATGAAGAATGCTCCAGCGACTTTCCAGAGGCTGGTAGATCATACCCTAGCAGGAGCAGGAGGGTTTGCCCTTGCTTACCTAGATGATATTGGTATCTACAGCCATTCCTGGCCAGAGACCTTCAGCATGTCAGGCAGGTGCTGGGCAGACTATAGAGGACAGGGTTGACCATTAAGCCAAACAAATGTCAGGTGAGTATGGCAGAGGTCTCTTACCTAGGACATAGAGTGGGGAGTGGTAAGATAAGGCCAGAACCTACCAAAGTGGAAGCCATTAAGGCATGGCCTGCACCTGTTAGTAAACGGCAGGTGGGGGCATTTTAGGGACAGCAGGATACTACAGAAAGTTCGTCCTCAGTTATAGTACCATAGCTGCTCCCCTCACAGACCTGATAAGGAAGAACAGGCCAGATAAGGTAGTGTGGACCCCAGCATGTGAGCAGACATTCCAGAAGCTTAAAGAAGCTTTGGGAGGACCCCCTGTGTTAGCCAGTCCAGATTACAGCAAAAACTTTGTTGTGCAGGTGGATGCTTCAAACCATGGGGTGGGGGCTGTACCTAGCCAGATTTCTTCAGAGGGGGAAGAGCACCCAGTGGTTTATCTCGGTCATAGGCTCCAACCCGGGGAGGAATGCTATGCAGCTGTAAAAAGGGAATGTCTAGCCATAGTGTGGGCACTGCAGAAACCTCAGCCTTATTTGTATGGAAGGAAATTCCCTGTTATGACAGATCACAACCCCCTAAAATGGTTAAACAGAGCCAGCCAGCAAAATGTCAAGTTGCTAAGATGGAGCCTAGGGTTACATGCATATGATATGTCAGTGCAGCACCACAGTGGGAGTAGAAATGCCAATGCAGATGGGCTCTCAAGACAGAGAATGGGGTGAGGTACACTCAGATAGACCTAACCCTCTCAAGCGGTGTTTCTCAAGGGTCACTTGACAAACTAGGTTGAGTTCTTCAGAGGGAGAAATGTGAAGACTGGTAGAAAAGGGTGAAGGCTGCCAGCCTATCCAGATAGAATTGTGCAGATAACTCTGTCATTTGTAAATATAAATGTAAACTACAGGCTTGTTGTCTTAAAAATAAAGAAATACTGTTACATGTGGAACTGGAAATAAATGTGACAATAGTGCACTCTACTGACCAAAGTAAAGCATGTGATGACCCTTGAAGTAGACAGTGGTGTTAAAAAGTCTAGATGAAAAAATTCTTTTGATTGCTTTAACCAAGAGTTAAATTGCTAGATTTAAACATGCAAATGTATTTTTATTGCTCTGTTCATGACCAGCTGCAAGATAACAAAGGGAGATGTTAAGAATGTAAATGCAGTTGATGTGTAGCCTGGGAACTCCAGGAAAGTGAAAAAGAATGATGTAATGTTTATCAAAACTGCAATAGCAATTTAAACAGGGGGAATCAGAAGGCATTAAGCATGTTGTCTTGACCATCCAACTCATCAGCACTCTGCCTGTTGTCTTATGTAAGTTATCTTAGACTTGTGTTTTCTTTTAGGGATAGCTATAAACTAGAAAGATTAGACTAAGTGTTTTTCTGTGATGTCAGAACTGTACTACTGAACTATTTTATGTATTTCTGTGTGATCTCTGAACTCTTGACTAGCACTGACTGTGTAGTAGAAAGTATTGTCTTGTGGTTTTAATTATTTATTATTAAATACTTTAAAACCTTTTAACTGTGGCTGGTTTGTGTAGAGATAAGTTAAGCTGTAGAGTACATTGCACATATATAAGGATCCTGTACCAAGTCACTCTAATAAGCCTTGACTGTTTAGTCACATACTACCAATTGGATAATAATATTGCACAGTATAATTGGACACCCTTTTAAGGGCCTTTGAGTAGCAAATAATTATTAGTTGGGTGGTGGCAGGGTACTACCGTATAGTTTGGAAAAAGGGGCACAGCTAGAGAACCTGTGCCAGCCTTCCCCAGAAGTGTCTGTGTGGTTGTATAAACTCTTATTTCAAAGTGTGTGTGTGTCAGCTACTTGGGCAGGGGCACAAAGCACTGGTTGGACAGAGAGGGTGCTGGAGATTTTAGCTTGCCCAGCTAGGCTGAGATCTGGACCCTATAGCTGTGCTAGTGGGGAGTCTTACTGGGGACCTGGAGAGCAAGGGAGTGACCAGCCCTTGACTGACTGTGATATCTGTGTGCTCTTAAGAGAAATTGCAATTTACTGTGTGTATTTGTTATCCTTTCCTCATATATGAGACACCCTGTCTGGTGTTAGTGGTGAGGATTGAGGCTCTTTGATTGCTGGGCCAGGGCACTGGCGTCACACAGGCAACTGACTGTAACCCTCTCTTTGTCCAGTCTGGTGAGGGGGTTGTCCATGTCTCTCACAATAAAGTCTGCTATGACTAAGATGATTGAATGTGTGGTGTTTCGCCTTAGGGACTTGTTTGTGGAAACATTGGGATGTGTATTTTTATGTGTTGTGGTTGGAGTTGACTTGGCTTTGTTTCCATGTGGTTTCTGAAGGCAGCATATGGGAGGCCTCTGATGTTTTGGTAAGCTACTTGTGAGTATCTACGCATATGTGGGTTTATGTGTTGAGACCTTATTTAGTGAAGTAAATGATGTGTGTGTGTGCTGACAACCTGCTTGTCATTTGATTTGTCAATATGTGAGAGCTGTGTCTCAATTATAATAGTGTAACTATATCTCCGACATACGGTGTTTGTTTTGTTTTAGGATTAATCGGTTGTCATTATACATGAGACAATTGCTACATTACCTCAGGATGCCTATGTCCACTAGGCTGGCCACAGAGATAGCAGGAAAGTGCCTATCCATGCTTTTAGGTTTTTACTATGAGTTTAACCAGGGAGAAAAGTGGGTAGAGTTAACAGGACTTGAATGATAGCACACTGACAAATAAAGGATGCTATAGTCTGTGTGAACTGCAGCTATCCAACAAGGCAGTGCTGCTCTGTGTGCAACTCAGATACTCTTGAGCAACAGGATGACTTGGAAAGGTTGCAAAGATAGTTATTCCAAAGGAAACTTTAACTTGAAAGCATTTGCATCTATACAGTGCACTGCTAACTGCCGCTATGTGGAGAGCAGCTTAGGGCAAACACTGGGCTTTTATAGTATCAGAAAAACAAGTTTTATAACAGCAAGGCCTATAGACCAATCAGGAAAATGCACAATTAGCTTTCAGTTAGCCCCCAACTCAGGTTTGCTACAGCACACTTCTGCTACAAGAGTGCAATCAGAAAAACACTGTTGATGTAAAAATGCTGGTTTTACAGCTCAGGTGCATGGAAACCACACAAACTATATACATACCTCTCAAATGTCCAGATTTTCACAGAATGCCCAGATTTTTGCCTCATGTTTTTAGTCTGTTCCTCATAAAATTTGTGTTTTTTTGGATTCTTGTGGCACATCAGTGAGAATTGAATTCACTAAATAATGACAGGCACTTAAGTTTCAGATTTCATTTATTTATTTATTTATTTATTTATTTATTTATTTACTGGCATTTGTTTACCGGAAAAGTCCACTGGGCCAAAGAACCCATTTTCAGTGGAGGCCCGGGGAGAAAAGCTCCACAATATAGCTGTACATAAAATATAAAACAGTACATAAAAATAAAGCAATTAGAAGATACAAGCAATATTCACAAAACAGACAGTAATATACAATAGTTGAAAAAGTGTGCAAACACACAATATGTACAGATTTATACAGGTAAACATTACAAACTAGTCAAGTGACTGTATTATTATACACTAACGATAATATACTGAAGAAAACAACTTATCAGTATTCTCAAGGTGTTTAGAGGGTGTGGGCAGCGGCAGTGAGTGAAGGTGTAGATAGAAGGGCAAAGACAGATAGTACAGCAAAAAGTTAAATTATTTGTTTTGAGTAGTGATCAAAGAATGTTTGAAGAGGTAAGGATGTAAATTAAGGTGTGAACAAACTTAGAGTGTGAACAAACATATCATATCCTTCAGAAAATGCATTGTAACACAACACATTTTATTCTAGCAACTTTCTAATTTTATGAAAGCAATATTTAAAATGTGCCCCTATTTTGGGGGCTTTGTCCCCCCCTCATTATTTTTGGCATTGTCTAGATTTTTTTGTGGTAAGAAGTTGAGAGGTATGTCTAGATACTAGTGTCCTGAAAACTAGCAGACACTAAGTAGTACAGAGCAGTGGAAACAGTTCAGCTTTCAAACTCTACTAAAGTACAAGAAATGTAAAAATTAATACAGGATATTTATGAAATACATTAAAATAATCAGCAAAAGTGCAAAATGATACTTATTTTTGTTCTTTTAGCAGAGGATGGCTTTAGATGCTGCAGATTCTCTGTAATTCTTAGGTAACATATTCAAACCAAGAGCAGCTCTGAGAAATTGAGCACAAACTCACACAAACACTAACTTTATATAGAATCAGTAAAACGAGTTTTACAACAGCAAGGCTTACAGACCAATTAGGAAAACATGCAATAAGCTTTCATTCAGCAGCCCCCCAAATCATTTTGCAACAGCACATTTCTGCCAAAAGAGTGCAATCAGAAACCCCTTTTAATGTAAAAATGATGATTTTAGAGCTCAAGTGCAGGGAAACCACACAATCTAGACACTTCTTCTTTCGGCTTTTCCCGGTTAGGGGTCACCACAGCGGATCATCTGTCCGCTCATGATTGGCAGTGGAGTTTTACAGTGTCAAGTTGCCAGCCCTGCGCCCAACCTTCGACAGAAGGCACACACATGCACACACTCACACCTAGGGCCAATTTAGAATGTCCAATCCACCTACTGCATGTCTTTGGGATGTGGGAGGAAACCGGAGCACCCGGAGGAAACCCACGTGACCACAGGGAGGACATGCAGACTCCACACAGAAGGCACCCCAGCTGAGAATCGAACTGGAGAACCTCTTGCTGTGAGGCGGCAATGCTAACCGCTGCACCACCATGGCCACCCCACTCAGTCTAGACACTACTCCTGTAAAATTAGCTGACACAATGTAACTAAGTACAACAGCAGCAGTGGACAAAGTTCAGCTTTAAAACTCTACCAAAGTGTGAAGAATGTAACAATTAATGCAGGATTTTTATGAAATACAATAAAAGTGATCAGCAGAAGCGCAACATGATACTTATTTTCTTTCTTTTGGCAGCTGATGGCTTTATGTGCAGCAGACTCTCTGTAACATTTTATTTCTTTGTGTTAACTGTACCCATGAAACTGTTTTATGTGTGATTGGCCTTTATGAACAACAGACACAGGGCTTAAAGTCACAGTATTTTATTAAAATATTTACAAGCTGATCAGCTAATTAACCTGCAATAACATTGCAGACAATAGTGTAGTTGTACAAGGCAAACTGAAATTTCTAAATGAGTGGCACATTCAAAAAGAATTAACTTTTTTTCCTATGTATTTTCCCCCTTATGCCACGTTAAACATCAAGCTACCCCCTACTGGACTAGACCCCATTTAATCATTGTAAGCGGGGATGTGGAAACTGAATGATTTTACTGTAATTTTATGTCCTGCCACTATGTTGCTCAGTTCTGTTGACATGCATTACTAAGTAGCAACAAATAGCTGGAAAAGTGCACTGGCAATGAATTACTCTGCATTCTGTGAAATTAAGGTGGCAATAGACTGAATTTCATATTACTGAACAGGGTAACTTTCTTATTAATTATCACTGCTTTTTCCTTAACTAATTTATTTGATTAAGTACTGCTTAGCTAAACTACTTAAATTGTGGTATTTCCTTGTCTGTCTCTTATTTCCACTTATTTACTTCACCTACCCCCTTTTCTGGCTTCATATTAACATCTCTCTCTCTCTCTTGCCTTACAGTCCCTTAAACACATTCAAAGGTCCAACAAAAAAAAAAAACTGAAGCAACTGCCTGCATACAAGGACACTGAGACTGGAACCCCATACAAACCAGTAAAAGCTACTGCAAGTCCTGCATTTATCGACAGACTGTGATCAGTGTAGGTCTATTATAATCTTCTCTCTGTGATACTCCTACTGATTCTTCTGCTGTGCACACTACTGGACCACCCCCCTTTTCCTCCCATTTATTGTAACAAATATATACATTTTTCCAAACTTTGCATTTATTTTATATTGTTATATTTTATTTATTTTATATATTACATTTATTTTATATTATTATATTTTTCTCCCGTTTATTGTAACAAATATATACAGTCTTCCAAAGCTTTACATTTATTTTATATTCTATTTCCTTGTGGCTCTACTAAATCTGCTTTTGAGTTCACATAGATAAAAAGACATCTTTAGGTACTGACCTAGGCTAGCTGGTTGTTTTTCTCTTCTCACAGCTTTCTCTAGGTTCTAGTTCATAGCCCCCCCCCCCCCACACACACAGTTTTGTTCTCCTAACATAATCCTATTGTAAGTTTCCTAGCCCTGTCAAACCTGTTTTCACACAGCTTTCTCCAAGCCCTGGCTCTTAGCCCCCCCTTCTCTTGGTCTCCTAACATAATCTTATTGTAAGCTTCCCTGCCCTGTGAATCCTGTCTATTCCCTCCCTCTTCCTCCTGAGAGTTTACTTATTCCTCCCCTGAGCTGCAGTGCCATCTTTAAATACTTAGACCATTTGCTTCTCCTCCAGATTTCTTACCTTACTGATAGTTTTCTTTCTAGATAGCAACTCTGCAGTTGTTTTCAACCGGCTCTATTCTCCTACCCTACCCCCATTCTCATCCACCCCACATCAATTACATTTATACTTACTCTAGCTCCTCTCCCTACCCCACCACCCAATTATCCCCCTCCAATTCCCCTCTCATTACACCACTATCCACACCTTTTCACTTCCCCTCACATTACACAATTAGCCACACCTCCAGTCAAACCCATACATACCCAGCATCTTTTCATCATTACCCCATCCGTACAACCTCTTCACCACATCTCTCTGTTTAGGGTTACCACCTGTCACACTTTGAGAGGGACAGTCCCTCTTTGGGCAGTTGTGTCCTGACAAAAAATATTAAAAGGGCAAATGTCCTGAGATTGTAGGACATAATTATGTCCCATATTTTATGTAATAGTTGCATAAAATAGTTATTTCAACATCTAAAATACCTAAATGTTACAAGAAACATAATAAGCAAATAAACTGCTACAAGAATAAGCTTTTATTTAGGAAAAAAAGTTAAGTTCTATCCTTTGTACTGACCGTGGGTATGTGTCGGCCTGTAAAATCTGATGTGTGTCCTGAAAATGTCCCACTTTGGCCATTTGAAAAGGTGGCAACCCTATCTCTGTTGCATACTAATTCTCACTCCTTTAGTCACCCACATCCCATACTATAATGCCCATCTCTACTCTATTATGTACCAAAGTAAAAATCCTCCCCCGCCATCATCACAGCAATAATATTTTCTCTCTAAATTATCCAAGCAAAGTAAAACAGAAACTAGAATACACTACTCTCCCATATCCTGTAACAAACCTATCACTGTGCAGAGACATACATCCCAACCTGGGACCCATCTCCTCTCCTCTGCATCCCCACAACTCCCATAAATCAATAAACTTTACTACAATTAACCTACAATGCATCAGAAATAAAATACCTGACTTCCATGCATGGATAGCCCACAACAAACTCAATATTCTTGCCGCAGCTGAAACATGGCTAAAACCCTATATTAAGGACATAGAATTCTTTCCCCCAGATTTTGCCTGTCTTAGGGCAGACAGACCCCGAAAAAATGGTGGATGCATCTTTTTAATATACCCCATGTCCTTCGCTATTGTCCCACATACAAAACCCATCTCACAGTTCTCCACAGCTGAACTTCTAGTTTCTTTCCTTAAAATGAATAATTGCAAAAACCTCTGAGTGATAGTCATTTACATTCCCCCAGGCAATAACATACCAGTTCTTGAGGAAATCCTTGCCTGGGCATCAACTAACATAAAAAATGAGAATATCATACTGGGAGACGTAAATATCAACTGGCTAGACATATCCCCACACCACTCTAACTGCAATATCAGTCTATATAAGTTTACCCAGCTAGTTAACACCATATCCAGGCCTAATAAAATTAATACTAATGGCTCAATCCCAGACTGGATTTTAGTGTCCGAACCAAATAAGATCACATCCACTGGTACACTCTCCAATAGTATAAGTGACCACTTACCAGCCTTTATACAACATGAATGTACCACAGCAATTAATAAACATCAGTACAGGGTTACCAGAGATGAATCCCAGTTCTGTCCATCTAGCTTTAACCAAAGGTTGCTTAGCATCATCTGGAATGCACTAAAATCACTTCCCCTTGTTGAGGCAGTTGAATTCTACAACTCAGCCTTCCTCAGCATATTAAACAATCTCGCTCCCCTTAGAGAAAAGAGAGTAAAGACCAGCCATGTCAATTGGCTAACAAGATCCACTAAGAATCTCATGAAATGCAGGGACAAATCATGAAAAATCTGGCACAAAAACCCATCTGACCTTGTCCAATACAAACAGCTCCAAAACCAGGTTAAGCGCCTAGTACTATAAAACAAAAAGAACACTTCCTTATATTAAAAAAATCAACAGAAGCAAAACCCAAAGATATTCTGGAGCTCTCTTAACTCATTATTAAACCCAGGCTCTAGTAATAATCCTTGCCAAGACCCAAATAAAACACCCATTGAAATTGCAACCTTCAACTCCTTTTTCATAGATACTATAACCAATCTAACCGCTACCTTTCCCCAAGACCAACTTGTACACCACATACCTCTCCACAGCTAACACCAGTAGACCCCCTATTCCCAACTTTACTCGGTCACCTATACCCAACTCGACTATTAAAAAAATTGCTTCTAAAACTCAAACCATGCACAAATGCCCCTGACAATATACCTGCCAAACACCTGCAAATCTCAGCCAACTCAATCGTTACCCTATCAGCATACTTCTCAACAGATCTGTCCAAGAATCCTATATGGCCATCATCTGGAAAAAAGCTTATATCTTCCCTCTACACAAGGGTGCCCTAACATAGACGCACCACCAATGTCAGCCCAATTGCTATACTATCACCCATCTCTAAGATTCTGGAAAAATGTATTCATTCTCAACTTCTCCACCATCTAACTCACAACCACATCCTCTACCCCACCCAACAGGGATTTAGGCCAGGACATAGTACCACCACTGCCCTCATATCCTTCATGGACACTGTCAATTGAGCCTGTGACACTGGTAAAATCATATCTTCACTATTTCTTGATCTTTCTAAAGCTTTTGATACTATATCCCACTCTCTCCTTCTAACAAAACTCTCTAAAATAGGTGCCTCATCTCAAACTATAAACTGGTTCACTAATTACCTCACTAACAGGCAACAATCAACTAAATGGCAGACATCTTACTCCCCATTAAAACATCACCTCTAATGTATTCATTAATGGATGTTTTTGTAATTTTATTTTGTTAAGTTATTATACTTCGTTATCTGAGTTAATTTTATCACTTCTGAATTTGCAATTTTCTGTTAATCTTCTGTGAATGCTTATAAACTGGTTTTATTTAAAATCAATAAAATTGTTTAAAAAAAAAAAGAACTCTTATTCCCCTTTTCTAAACACCACCGCTGGTATTCCTCAAGGCTCCATTTTAGGGCCACTTCTGTTTAGCATATCAATAACTTCCACACTGCACTCTCTCAAGGTTCAGTCATCCAGTATGCAGATGACTCACTATCATCTGCACTGCAAACAACTCCTCAGAACTACACCAACTCACCCAAAATGCCCTCGCCTCCAACAAAATTGGATGTCTAATAATCATCTTGCCCTGAACCCCAACAAAAACCAAACTAGTAATCTTTGCCCCCCAAAAGTCCACACCCCTACAAAAAGAGAACTTCACCATTCAATCCCTAAATGGTACCACCATCAACACTGTACCTAGCATAAAACTCCTAGGTGTCATCATAGATGAAAACCTCATATTCGACCTGCACATCCAGTCCAATGTCAAAAAGACAGATTAAAAGCTTGGCAATCTCTACCGACACAAACTTCTATTCATTGTATCAGTCCGACTTTCCCTTGCCTCTTCTTTTCTATTACCCTCTCTTTTATACGATGCCCCCCTCCTCACCAAGATTTAGTTCTCTCTTAAGTACAAACTAAACTCATGCTACAACAAAATTGCTAAGTTTGTAACTAATGCCTCCTACTCATCCCACCACTGTTTATCATTACACAACCTAAAATGGCTTGAACTCCCCAACTAACTCACCTTTATCCAATGAACTACAGCTCACAAAATCATTCATAATCCATCCATGTGCCTTTATACCATCCTAATAGACCACTCCAATCCAACAACTAACTGCTCGTAAATGTAGAAAAACCCAAACTTTCGGCTGGCCAGATGCTTTACTCCTTTACCATCGCAAAACTTTGGAACTCCCTCCCCCAACACTTAGATCCAACCGCTCAGTAACCCTCTTCAAGACATCTCTGAAACAACACCTCTCCTCATCTTGGCTGTGCACATGTACTAATGCTATATCTCATATAACCTAATTTCAACCATCACAACTATTCTCACCCCCACTCTACTACTCTGGCATCCTCCTTTCACATCCACCTGTCTTTTCACTTACTCTGCTTCTACATCCTGTCCACTTCCCTCTTCTACTAGCCCTCATTGTCCTACCATTGATCCCTCCTGTCTATTTCCTTCTCTTACTAACCCTTATAGACCTACCATTGAACCAGGTGAGACATTCAGGTACTCTCGCAGCCTACCTTAATATCATACCACCACTTATATGTGCAACATTATACACTGACTTTGCTGATTTCTGCAACAGGACTCATATAGCCTATTGTTCAGCTATTACACCTCCTAAATTTGTGAAAAGTTTAAGTACCTAGTCTCTAATTAATTCCTATATCTGCTTTGCACCCACTGCATGGTGTCCTATATAAATTTTTCTAGCTGAAAACTATTCATATGGAATGTTCTCATGTATATACTCTGTATTGCTTGTATAATATCTTTGATTTGAGAATGATTACTTATGTACTGTTTTTTTTCACCAGTTGTATAAGCTGCCAATAATATGTACTAAATGTCTTTATTAATGTAAATTCTGTATTGTATGTGACATGTCTTTATTAATGTAAATTCTGTATTGTATGTGACATGTCTTATATGTGGAGCATTTCTCCCCGGGACTCCACTGAAAAAGGGCACTTCTGGCCCAGCTGAACCATCCCAGTAAACAAATTCAAATACATAAATAAACAAATAAATAAATCTCTGTCCTTCACATCCACTAGGGTAAAAGACATGAGGCTGTCATACAGATGGATGTTAGAGAGTTTCCACCTTCATCTGCATCCCAGTAATGAAAACATTTTGAAGCCAGACTCTCTCCACTGTTAATACAAGAATCACCTGTGTCCCTCTGTCCATGCATGCATGGATGCATGTCCCACATACACACTGGCAATGGCTACCCTTACTATATTGGGTAACCATATCCACATTGGCTCCCCACATTATGATGCACTTCCACTCTTCAGACCAAGGAGATTATGCTCATTAGAGCATTGGAGTAAGCTGTCCAGGAACCACTGTCCATATCTTCCAGGATGGTCACACCTATTCTCCCTGCCTCCTTTGCTAAGCACCTGCACCTCTAATTAAACTTGGGTCACCTGCACTGTAATCAGGGCTTTATCCAACTACACCACCTGTGCAAGCTAAAAACTTCACTTTAAAGCACATGTGGGTGTATTCTGCTCAAATAAATAAACTAGGCTTTTCCCAAGCTTAATCATATACTCCACGGGGCAGTGTGAAATGTGGTAAATTATAGAATTAAACCACATAATAAAGGCGTTTTACTTACACTTGTCAATATTTCAATGTGCACCTTTGCTCTGCCTTTTTTATGTTGTTCAGCATTTCCTAGTCAGTTGCATAGCACATAGAATGTAGGGTCCAAACCTTGTTCTACTGTGAAAGCTTTAAACACATGTACAACATAACCTTTCATTACTAGTAGAAGAGAGACATATAAAGAAGCACATTCTTTCACTTCGCTACTATCATTTAACAAAAAAATGTGTTAAGATATTATGTGTAAAACTTAATTTGAATTAAACTAGACAGCATTTCACCTTGTGACAGGACACATTTATCTGAAATGCAACCACTGCTGGTTTCAACACATAATAGCACATGCTGAAATATGCATTCATATTATAATTTAATCTTTAAAAAAGGTTGATTGCCTTGAAAGAAAATGTTTGCTGAATGATGACTTTGAATTACTTTCCTGGAGTGGATTTGAGCCATTGACCCTGATCTAAAAGGCTTAACCCTCAGTTGATCTCATGAGCTATCCTATCTCTAAAATGTGCTTTTGAAAGGAATGTTAATCTTTTGTTATGTGCGAAACCAGTTCAATGCCTTTTGTCCACATTAATGGCTTTGTGGTAAGACACTAAAGCTGTGACCCTTAACCTCAAATGATTATCTGATTACCTTGAGCAGACATCATTTATTGAACACTGAATAACTGATATTTTTTAGAATAATTTTTTGATTTTCTTGAACAATCAACCATATTAATTTATATTTCTTTATTTCAAATGTTGCATCAGTGGAGATATTTAGTCAAATAATCTTTGCAAAGATGAGCAATTTATTCTTTGACTTTTTTGCTTGCCTAGTGGTACAGACAGAATGTCAATCTGTCAATCTGGTACCTCCTGTACAACTGGTGAGCCAGATTCATGCAGAAGTGTCGGAGGAAGGGTGAGAAATGACCAGCTGAGGGGACAGCTCTCCTCTTTATGAGTGAGTGTGGGTGTCTTTCTACTGTTTTGTTCCGCTGTTGCAGACTGAGTATACATCAGTCAGTAAACAGAGCTGAGATGCCGACAAATGTCCACAGTGGGGCAGATGTATAGAACTAAATAAATACTTACCATACTAATATTGCTGCAAATCAGAAATAAGAGGGTAAGATGTGATGTCTGCCTTGTGCATAGAGCCTTAATAGACCCTATCTTTTCTGACCTATTACACATTAGCAAGTCC
The DNA here is from genome assembly GCF_019279795.1 of Protopterus annectens. NCBI lineage: Eukaryota > Metazoa > Chordata > Ceratodontiformes > Protopteridae > Protopterus > Protopterus annectens. The sequence goes on from NC_056733.1 coordinate 287,336,154, forward strand.
AATGATAGTGTGAACAACAGAGACCTCCTTCTCTTCTGTAACATAAATAAGGACACATTGGAGGGATAGGCGTGTATCACAAAGAACACCACTTCTATGAAGCTGCCTTAAACTCCACATAAGTCAAAGTACTTTTTATAGGTTCTTAGGTTCATAGGAGATTAATACTCTTAACAGCTCAAGAGCTTTTACAAGCATAGCCAGTTTTACCCAGATTTTACCCAATTTTCTATCCCTAGGAGAAAGGTAACAAGGGTCAGCAAGTGGGGTTTGGGCTATTTTTACAGACTGCCTCTGTCGATAAGGGACATGGGTGCCACCCCAGGAGTGAATTTGCCATTTCCCTTGCATCAGTACAGATTGCACTTGAAGGTGGTTAGGGAAGGGTTCTGTTTTACATGAATAGGAAGCATACTCCTGAGGAGGGACAATCTCTGGGACACATATCTGTCTCTCCAGCATGATCTGTTTATGCCAAAGATCAGGTTTACAGCTTTGGAGCTAGTAACCCTTGTGCAGTTAGTTTTGCAAATATGCAACATTTACATCAGGCTGGGTTAGAGACTACCTTATAGGTCAGGCATTGATCATCCCTCAGTGATATGGCTTTTAATGGGTCCACATATGAGCTGTTGGTTATATCCTCTTGTTTTTTTTTTTTTGCTTTTTTTGTGGTAAGAAACCTCTGATGATGCTCCAGCTGTTGCCGGTGCCTGGCAAAGTACATACCAAAAAGGCATTGTACTTGATCACTGGTCTGATGAGGGCTGAGTGCAGTGATATTATGACATCCTTAGATCTGGATGCCATGCCCTTACTTATAAGCTGAGCCATGTAGAAAGATTTCCTCACCACCGTAGACACATGATAGTCAAAGTTCAGATTGCTACTGTATCTATCTGAGTCCCCAGATCTCTCAACAGTGGGTCCACTCTTAGGGGGTGCTATCAATGTTGCAATTTTCAGGGGTATTTAATTTTCCAAAAGGTATTGTTATGCATTTCTTCGCATTTAGTTTGAGGCATGGCTCAGACACCAGTCATTAGTCTGCGTCAATCCATTCTGTAGGGTATCAACATTGTTTGGGGAGTCAATGATTTCCCTCAACTTGCAGTCATCAGCAAAGTTGGTCAACAATAGGCTATCTACGTTCGTCTTCACATCTTAGAAGTATATCTATATGTCAGACAGGAGGGGCTTCAGCACTGAGTCCTGTGGTGCCTCACTGGTGACTGGTCTCTTGCTGGATGTGAATTTTCCCACTCTAACAACATGTGTCCTACCATATTTCTCTGTAAATAAGACATAACCAGAGAATAAGGCCTAGAATGGTTTTCCAGGGTGGTCACTATATAAGCCGTACCCCAAAAATAAGCCTCAGTTAAGATCGTCAACAACACACAACAGACATGTTGAATTATAAAATAATAATATTATTGACACCTGTTGACTGAGGTTATCGTACTCTGCTCACCATTTTCGGACCATTCGGACACCCAACTTCTTCTCTTTGCAGAAAGTCATAAGATTCTTCCCCCAGGAGTCCTCCACAATTCTTACTGTAACTCTAATCCTCACTCACACTTGACGGTTGAGATCCTTGGCCCATAAACTTTGGCAGGTGTACTTTGATTGGCCAAAGTACAGACAACGCACATAAAACATGCGCACTTGATAACGAACGGGTGTGGTTGTGTCTTCTTAACTGTCACCATTTTGTGCTGCCACTCCTGTCTCATAAGTCTTCAATTAACCCCCCCCCCCAGACAAGATGAGTGCAAAAAGAAAGAGCTATTCCATCAAGTACAAGAAAGGAATCATGGAGGACTCCTGGGGAAAGAATCTGATGGCTTTCGACAAAGAGAAGAAGTCGGATCTCTGAATGGTCTGAAAATGGCGAGCAGTGTACGATAACCACAGTCAACAGGCAGACGAGGGAAATGCTAAGAAGTGCAAGTGTGGATCAGGTCGGCAACCATTATTTCCTGAGCTGGAAGACATCATCTGTGAATGGATTGCTAACAGGACAGCAAAGGCTTTGGTTGTGCGAAGGGCTAATATTTTAGCATTTGCTTTTACAATGGCACCACAGTTAGAAACATCCCCAGAAGAATTTAAAGCATCACAACATTGGCTGGATGGCTTTCTTCAGCGATATGAACTGTCTCTAAGAAGATCGACAACACTATTCAAGCTGGAAGATACTGAAGTTATTAAACGTGCACTTTGCATTCCAAGTCCTTTTTTGATGGCATCGACTTTTCTAAATACCAACTCTCCAACATGATTGCTATGGATAAAACTGCAGTGTTTATAGGCCAAGGATCTCAAACAACAATTGATCAGATGGGGAGGGGGTGCCTCTTCAATCTACATTCCCTCCACTGGTTACGAAAATAAATGTGTTACCTGTATTTTGGCAATTCGTCTAGATGGAAAGAAAGCCCCACCTCTAATCATTAGTAAGGGCAAGAAAGATAAGATTGAACGTGTTTCAGGCATTTACATTCTTGAAACCAAAAAACCCTGGTGCACACAAGCAGTTATAAGGAAGTGGGTCGATGCAATGCTGCCACTTGTTTTGTGAGGTGGCGAAAGAGGTCTGCTAGTCTGGGATTCAGCCAGCACTCACCGTGCTAAAGACATGAAGAACTTCATTGCCCAGAGAAGAATAAATCAAATGATTCCCACAGGAATGACTGCCTATCTCCAGACTCTTGATATTGCAATAAACAAGCCATTGAAGGATCATTTGCACATGGAACTCAATGACTACATTGAAAATAGAATGGAGAGAAATCGGTGTGGAAACTTTGTGAAGCCTAGCCTGCAAGAGGTCGTAACTTGGGTGAAGAATTCATGGGACAAAATCACTGACAGTTGTGTTGCCAATGCACTACGAGCAGGCTACATGGACAAGCAGTGCTCATTTAAGGAGAGCTCTGTTGCTAGGCATGACAGATTGGGGCCAATGGTTCTACAGGAAATGGAGCAGCAAGAAATTCAGGCTGGAATTCGGGGGTTGGAGACTTATGACAATGTTCCAGAAGAAGATGACATGACTGTATTTGAATAACTTTTCCATTATCGGGGCAACAGAATGGATTGCTTCTGCTTTCAGGTGCCTGCAAGCTCTTGTCAGTTTTTTTACTTTATTGTATTAAGGTAACGTTTCATTATCAAGGGGCAATTACAAAGTAAGGCCACTAGTTCCCAGACTTCATTTTTATGACTTTCCATCGTTCTTCTCTTTTGGTTTGGGTAAGGAATAGAGAAAGCATCACCACTCAAAAAGTGGCAGTTATTCACCTGTTTTATTCCTATCCTCCAATACACATGTATTGAGATTATTCTGCACTTTCTGTTAAGCATGAAATATTGCACTGTGAAAGCCAAGGTCTAGATATTCTGATGATGAAATATTTGTTGCACTGTTTATGTAGAATTCTCATACAACTGTTAAAGCGTTACCTAGAACTGTTGCCCAATAATGGAAAAGTACCAAATAAATGTCAATTTGTGTACATGAATACATGTCGATATTTGTACATGAATAAATGCTGATTTTTTTACATGAATAAATGTAGATTGGTGTACGGATGGGGGTAAATAAGGCATCCCCTGATAATAAGCCCTAATGCGTATTTCAGCAGGGGGGGGAGTATAAGACCGGTCTTATTTTCGGGGAAATACAGTATCTGTGTGCCATTTGGCTATCCATCTGGTGACATAGAGGTCTATGCCTGATGTGAGTTTATCTATAATACCCAAGTGGGATATTATGTCAAAAGCCTTGGCCAGGTCAAGGTAGGCAGTATGCACTGTCTTACCCTTATCCATGGCCTTACTGACCTTCCCAAAGAAGTCTACCAGATCGAGCAGACAGGACCTGCCCTTGATGAAGCTGAAATGGGTTGGGTCTAGAGTCTGGAAATTTCCAATGTCATTGTTAATCAGGTCCACAATTATCTTTTCCATAGCCTTGCACATGAGGCTAGTCAGACTTATAGATCGATAGTTTCCTAGGTCAGTTGATGGTTCCCACTTGTGCAGAGGGAGGCATGACTGTTGCCGTCTTCCACTATACAAAGCCTGTCTGAAGACTGTAGTTACATAGAGATCTAAGAGGTTCTGCTAGGTCATATTTCAAGCTATTTAATAGATACCCTGGGATTCCATCGGGGAACATTGATGCCAAGTTTCTAGCTTTACAGTGCACAGTGATGACCTGTACTTTTGTGATAACAGGCAAAGGAATGGTAGGGAGTATTTTATGCAGAGTGATTGGAGTTAATAAGGGGGTGCAATTTGAGCTAAATTTATTGCCCAGCAGGTTTGCTATTTCTTCTGGCTAAGTAGAGGTGATGTGATCTACAGCCAACTTAGTACATTGTTGAGTGTTTCCCTTAAGATTTTGGACATAACTAAAAAATGATTTGTGGTTATTCTTTGCTTGGGAGGCTATTTTAGTCTTATATTTAGTTTTCAAAGTCTTGACTGGTTCCCTGATTTGCCTGTTGAGACTAATGAGAGAATTTTTTTTCTCTGTTGTGAACCCTCCCACTGCTTATAGACATGAATTTCTTCTTTCCGTTGTATAGTCTATTTATGCCAAGGGTCCATCAGGGTGACTTATTTTCCATCTAGACCTGGGTTTAGTTCAGTCAGGTACTGCCATTTTGATGCAGTTGTTTAATTGGTTGTATAAGGCATTCATGTATACTTCTGCACAGGCTTCCATGTTTTTGAGGTTAGGGGGAGCTTTAAAATTACCAATGCTATCACTTAATAGAAAGTAATTTGCTTAGGAAAAATTTTTTAGGGCTTTAGGGTCTGATGAGGGTACTACCATTACATTTATTTCAAAGGAGACAAATTTATGATCTGATCTTACCAATGAAGACATATTGCTGGGGGGTACAATGCTCCCCATGTTTGTGAGTACTATGTCAACCATATTTGAGCCTCTAGTGGTAGTGTAGACCAGTTGTTCTAGAGCATTTGTAGTGACAAAGTCCAGGAATTTCTGAGCCTGCATGTCAGTGGTCATGTATGTTTCCCAGTTTATGGAGAGGTAGTTAAAATCACCCATGACTAGTGTGTTGGGCTGAATGCTAAGTGATTCTAGTAACTTCAGGTGTGTGGAGTGGTTTTCATGGTTCATGGTTAGGTACCTGTAGCGAGCAATGATATATATGTTGGGGAATTTTGCCTGTGGTCAGCTGAACATGGAGTAGCTCAAGTGAGTCATCCTGCTTGACCAATCTAGAGGTGTGATTGTTTTTTTATGTAAATGAAAACACCTCCTCCTTTTGTTTTTTCCTTTTCAGATGGTGGTAAGAATGTGTGATATACTGTGATATATAATGTTGTAGATGTTCACTGCTGGGGTTCTACAGCCTTGAACTATGTCTCTCTAACCGCATAGACATCAGCATTCTCCAGAGTGAGGATAGCTTCCAGGGAGTGCAGTTTCGTGTTAAAACTCCTAGCACTGAGCAGTAGTACCTTCAGTTGGCATTAGAAGAACTTGCTACATTGGCAGGTCTGTTGATTTTGGCACTGTCTAAAAAAGGCACTATGGTGGTGGCAAATGCCTTGGCCAGTATTTGAAAGCCTAGCCATGACGGGTATAGACTATCTCTGGCAAAGCAGCATGGTCTCTCAGTCATGTCATCCCCCAAGCTGACAAACACTGGATCCCCTTGGAATGACACCAATTGCTAAGCCAATTATTGAAGTCAATCATTTTTGTTTGTGTTGTGGCATCACTCTTGGTGAGGTTTGAATGTTACTCAATGTGAGGCTTATACCAGTTTGTGATACATATTCAGAGAGGTCCATTATGTCTCACTTTATATAGTCCATGGAGGTATGTCTCAGGTCATTCAAACCCCCATGGACTATGAGTCATACTGGTACTTGTGCTTGAGTGCCCTGTGTGCCGGCAAGATCTGGCGAATCCTGGCCACCGACAGGCAACTGACTATAACCCTCTTTTTATCCAGCCTGGTGTGGGGGGGGGGTGTCCGTGTGTCTGACGATGAAGACTCCTGTGACCAACATGTTTGAATTTGTGGTGTTTTGCCTTAAGGGCTTGCTTGTGAAGACACTGTGATGTGTATTTTTATGTGTATTGGTTGGTGTTAGCTTGGTTTTCTTTGCATGTGGTTTCTGATGGCATTGTAAGGGAGGCTTCTGGGGTTTTGGCAAGTTACTTTGTAAGTACCTCTTTATATGTGGGTTTATGTGTAGAGATCTTATTTAGTGAGGGAAAAGATGTGCATGTACTGATAACATATTTGTTATTTGATTTGTCAGTATGTAAGAGTTGTATCTCAAGTTTCATAGTGTAACTACATCTCTCACATACTATGTTCAAATGTAATTTGGATGTACGCATGGGAAACTGCAAATTCCCCCCTGGCTTAGCACCTGTGATTCCCCATGGATAGGAGCAACAAGTGTCCCAACATATCCTGCCCAATTCCTTCCTTTGGGTTACTCATACACAAAACACAAGAGCCAAAAAACTACCATGGGAATGAAAGCCTAGGCTTCTTAAGATCCTCACAGATCAATAGCCTGGTAAGTACATATAACCCTATGAACCTGTGAGATCTGTCATCAGACCAACAAGGTAATAGACAGGATGAAACTCTACAGCCTGTATTTGTAGGAACATGAGTCACCAAAATAAATGCACAAGCAAACAGCCAAATAAATAAATATTTTTTTCTTTTTATTGGTGGTGTTCAGGGACATACATTACATTAAAGCAATCTATTATTCTTGGACATGTGCCCCTTTAAAGTTTTAATCTTCTGATCCTCATAGTATAGACTCCTAAACATTCATTTGTTATACAATGTTCACTAATTGTTGACCAAAATGCTCAGCTTTCCATTGTCTCTACATAAAAAATTAAATTCTTTGGTCAGAATTCATTGACTGTACTAAATTCTCACTCCTGCAACATCTCTAGAACTATTTATTTATTTACCTCCGCACCACATGCTCCAGAGACCTCAACCTCATTACCACAATCAACAGAACATGCTGGAGGGACAGGTTCATAACCCAGAGACTGCCCATGCTACAGAATTGACTTCCCATACATGTCAAGCAGAGCTCCTCACTGGCCCTCTTCAAGAGAAATCTTGATGAGTGGATGGGAAATAGAAAATTCACCCCAGGGATCACTCCAGTGGCTTTACTTGACAAAGGCACTGGGAACTAAGGTTGGGTGGCACAATGTCAGGGTAATCCTATGGGCTAGGCTTGTAAAGACTCCAGGGACATTAGCCTAGTACACACATATGAACCTGGTTGGTTGGTTGTTTATTCATTCATTCACATTCATTGACTGAGGTACAGCACTGAGTTACATGGAACAATTTCAGGCTTAGCCCAGGGGTGTGAACACAGAAAAATTACAGACAGAATAGCTATACAATAGAAGGAGGAAACTAGTACAGAAAAGAGTAAAATCCCAAGAAGGGAAGATATCCCTGATCAGTATCAGCAAGAAACTACATTCCCTCATAAAATCATCCAAGGCTAGCTTCGAAAGAAAAATTGCCATGGACTCCAAAGATAACCACAAGGCATTCTTTAGCTATGTCAAGAATCTAAGTGGCAATTCTCAGATCTGCTCAGAGTTAGTGCAGAATGGCACAAAATACACTGAACTGACCGATATAGCCAACATCCTGGCAGACAGTTCAGTGCAAACTTCACCCCCCTCTCACCCCCAAAAGGGCCCATAACTATACCAGAAGAATGTAGTGCCACTGAAATCACAGACACTCAGGTTAAAACAGCCCTCTCCAAAGCCAAAAACACAGCATCAATGGGAGCGGATGGTGTCCCAGGCTGCGTCCTACATGAAATCAAAGATGAACTAACTCCTCACCTAAACACACTGTTTAAACTCAGCCTCTCCAAAGGCTACGTGCTCACAGAGTGGTGCACAGCAACGGTTATTCTGCTTCACAAAGGTGGAGCCACAATGGACCCTGGGAACTATTGCCCTTTAAGCCTGATTAGCTTGGTCTGCAAAGCTGTGGAGCGCATCATCATGGATCTCATTAACAGAGACATAGGAAACCTCCAAACACGGGACCCTACCCAGTTCGGCTTTCTTAAGGACAGATCATGCCTCCTAAACCTGGTGGACTTCTTTGAGACAGTTACCAAGGCTATAGATGAGGGAAAGGTGGTCCACACAGCCTACCTAGACCTCGCAAAGGCCTTCGACACCATTCCCCACTCAGGTATTATAGACAAGCTCACCAGCCTGAACATAAACCCCTACATCATGAGATGGGTTGCCAACTGGCTCACAGACAAAACCCACATGGTAAGAGTTGCAGGAGCTAGGTCTGACTCTAAACCAGTTACAAGTGGCGTTCCCCAGGGCTCAGTCCTAGGACCCCTCCTGTTTGGCATATACTTCTCAGAGGTACAGGCAAGCACAGGAGGACTATGGCTGACCAAGTTCGCAGATGACTGCAAACTAGGGGCTATAATTGACTCTCCGGCTGACACAAACATCCTCCAAAAGGGTCTCACTGAGACAGATACCTTGTGTCAAAACCATGGTCTCAAGCTAAATGCCAAAAAGTTCATAGTCATCCCCTTTGGAAAAAAGTACCCAAACTACCACATAGGTGGTAGCCCCCTAAATACGGAAGATGTAATAAGGGATCTGGGGACCCAAGTAGATAGTAACCTCTCCTTTGATAATCACATTGCCAAAGTGGTTAGAAAATCCTTCTATGTGGCCTACGTAATCACAAAAGGGTTTGCATCCAGATCGAAAGATGTCATTGGGCCCCTCTATGCATCACTCATCAGACCCATCATAGAGTACAATGCCCCATTTGGGATGTACCTTACAAGACACCTGCAACAACTGGAAAGACCACAGAAGTACCTCACCAAGAGGATCACTGGCCTCAAGCAGATGCCCTATGCAGCTCGACTGAAGAAACTCCAGCTGTACTCGGTTGCATACCACCTACTCAGAGGTGATCTCTGCCTGCTGTACAAGGCCATGTCCAACCCAGAACTGATGGACATGCTCCACCTAAAGAAAACCATATCCCCTCAAGCCACATGCTCGAGGGATCTAAACCTCACCACAACAATAAATAGGACGTGCTGGAGGGATAGATTCCTGTCCCAGAGACTTCCCATGCTCTGGAACAAGATTCCAATCTACATTAGGCAGTGCTCCTCGCTAACCCTCTTCAAGAGAAACCTTGACAAGTGGATAGGAAACAGAAAGTTTACCCCAGGAATCACTTCAATGGCTCTGCTGGACAGAGGTACAGGGAACTAATCTAAGGGGGCAGCGAAAGCCAACACATTCCAGCTAGGCTTATAAATGCCTTCGGGCAGATAGCTTAGTACCTACCTATGAACCTATGAACCTAAGAAATAATTCTAAGGCAGCATGCAATTGCCAAATGCAAAGTTCGCAGGTTCACAGGTTCATAGGTTACTGGGTTAACGGCCACAGAGCCCATACAAACCTAGCCATATTTATCCCAAGTTGCTCCAATTGGTGGTTAGGTGAGTAAAGTTCACAGAGGGTAAGGGTCTATGGTAATGAATACTGACTTTCTCTGTCCAGGAGGGACATGGGCACCATGCCAGCAGTGACTTTGTGGGCACCCATCCATTGTTCTAGGTTGCCTTTGAAGAGGGTCAGGGAGGGGCTCTGTTTCACGTGAATTAAAAGCTTGATCCAGAAAAGTGGCAGTCTCTGTGAGATGTATGTATCTCTCCAGCATGACCTGTTCATGTCAAAGGCCAGGTGAAGATTACTAGAGTGAGTGACCCTTGTGCAGGTTGATTTACATATGTGTAGCATTTCCATCAGGGCTGGGTCAGTGACTGGCCTGTAAGCCAGGTATATTTCACCCTTTAGCAACCAGTAGGAGACAGAATACAGTGACAGAGGTTTCAGTCTTTCCACATAAGACTTGTTTTATGTACCCTGTAATTTCTTGGTAAGAAACGTCTGTGATCTCTCCAATTGTTTAGAGGTGTCTGGTGAGGCACATGCAAAAGGGACCATTGTACTCAATTACTGGTCTAATGAGGGTTGAGTATAAAGGAATTATAATATCCTTAGATCTAGATGCGGTGCCTTTACTTATAAGATGTGCCACATAGAAGGATTTCCTTACTACTGTGGATATGTGAAAGTCAAAGTTCAGATTGCTATCAACCTACGTACCCAGATCACATACCACTGGGTCTACAGTTAGGGGGGGTGCTGTCTATATTGTAATTAGCAAGGATGTCAGCTTTCCCAAAGGGAATAATAATGCTTTTTTTTCTTGCATTTAGCTTTAATCTGTGGCTATGGAACCAAAGTAGATAACACATGCACAAACTATAAAATAAAACAGTTAGTTACAGAAAACAAGACTAGTAATTAAAACATAAATATACATTTGAAGGTATTAATTACAATGGTCTAAATAAAAATGGGAGGGAGGTTAGAGCATCAAGCCCACTCTGAGGGAGGGAATGTACACAATAGGACTGAGATCTTGCTAGTTCTCTTCTCTCTTGCATTTAACTAGTTTATTCACCTAGCACTTCATCTGGTTTCTTGTAGCAAGTATTGTAGCACACATATGTGCTAACAGCACTAAATGTTCTATAAGGAAACCGCTCCAATACTTATTAATAATGGCCATCTCTCTTGGCATGTCTAAAGGTCACTTCCCTGTGCTTTCTCCTAGTAACCTTGTGAACTTGGGCATCCTGAGGCAGTGTAGCACCTGCCTCATGTACACAGACAGCCCTCTCCTCTTACCTCCCAACATTCAGACGTGTGAGAGATGCACTTATATATCCAAACTGGAAGACATGCACTCACCAGCGAAGACTGGAATAGCTGGTCAAGAGGAGAAGATCAACACCTGCACCACACCACATGGAATACATACCCCTCCAGAACACCCACCATCACAGCTCTCATATAAAAACACAAACCACACACCCACCTTCATGGAGGCTGTCAATAGAAATCTACCCAAATAGCAGAGACCTCCAGATCAGAAATGCACTCTACCACCACAACACAGCACAAATAACAAGACACATAGCTCACCTACACAATGTGCCCTTTAACCTAAGCCCCTAAGGCAAAACAGCTTGCCCAATACACTAATCATAGGTGACTCAATAGTGAGGCACACTGATGTCCCACTCACTAGGTTGAATAAGGAGCAGGTAACAGTCAGCTGTCTGTCAGGTGCCAGGATCCGACACATAACACAAGCACTCAGGTCACTCCACAACAAGTACAAGTATGACTCCATCATTGTCCAAGTGGGTGTGAATGACCTGAGACGTACCTCCCTGGACTACATGAAAAGAGACATGCAGTAGCTCTTGGATTATGTGGCCCAGGCAGGTATGACCCAAGCCCTCAGCAGCATCCTACCATCGCCCAGAATGATACCACAGTACAGGCTGAAAATGATTGACTTCAACAATTGGCTAAGTTTCTGGTTTCATTCTAAGAGGATCCAGTATTTGTCTGCTTGGGATGACATGACTGACAGACCTTGATGTTTTGCCAGAGATGGCCTGTATCTGTCACCCCTAGGTTTCCGGATACTGGCTAAGGCTCTTGCCTCCCCTATAGTGCCTTTTTTAGGCAGTGTTCCAAAGACCAAATTACCACCATAGCAGCTATAAATAAATGCAATCTGAGGGTCATGCTGCTCAATGCTAGAAGTCTAAATCGCAAGATGCACTTGCTAGAAGCACTCCTCAAAATGGAGAACATTGACATCTGTGCTGTAATGGAGACCTGGTTTAAAGCAGCAGAAATCACCCATGCCCTTCCAGGCTATAACTCATTCCACACCTTTTGGCCCCAGAAAATGGACCGAAGCTCCAAAGGCAGTGGTGTCTCCATATTCATAAAGGATATGCACACCTCCAGACTAGTAGCTCAGCATAATGCATCAGAGATAATTCAGGTACAACTAACAGTGGGTAAGATGACAATTCAGGTCGTAGCCTGCTATATGTCCCAAACCATGTCCCAAGACTCCCATTCCATGTTCGTAAGCACCCTGGAAACTATTAGGGTCCAACCCAGCACTCTCATACTGGGTAACTTTAACTACCCCACCATTAACTGGGAAAACTACTCATGCACCAATACACTTGCCCAGCACTTCCTGGAATTCATTAATTCCAATGTGCTGGACCAGCTCATTCTTACCCCCACTAGAGGAAGCAAAAACCTTGACCTGGTTATTACTAACATGGGCAACCGTTGCTCAACACCAATAGTCAATTCCTCCCTGGATAGATCTGCCACAAACTAATTACCATGAAAATCCACATCTAACCCACACCACCAGAAAAGGTAACCACAATGAAAAACTTCTCCAAAGCTGACTTTGGGCTCCTAAAAAACAAAGGTGGCTAACTTCACGGCACCTATGCAAATGGAAAATAGGTGCATGACTGCCGAATCATACACCAATGCACTGTACGGACACATACATAAATGCATGGAACTAGCCATATCCAACAGAACCAAGATGCTCTCCTCCAAAAAAAAGGAAGCCAGTCTGGTGGTCCCCTGCTATTAATAAACTCTACAACAGAAGGAAAAGCTGTTGCAGAAAAAGATGAAGTCCCAAGTCTGGAAAAACTCCCTTATTAGCCTCAACAAAAAGTTGAGATCCCTCATCAAAACCTTTAAAGCTAGCTATGAAGGCAGAATTGCGGCAGACACTAAAAACAACCACAAAGCCTAGAGTTATATCAAGAATCTCCAGAGCAATATCCAGATTTGCTCTGAGTTATTGCACAGTGTTACCTCCAATACTGAGCCAACAGATATTGCCAACATACTGGCCGACAGCTTCACTGCCAACTTTACCCCTGTCTCCCCCCTTAAAGGACCAATCACAATACCGGAAGAATGCCAGGCACCCAGCATTACTGCAGCACAGGATAAAGCTGCATTGTCCAAGGCCAAGAACAGAGCTTCCATGGGACCCGACAATATCCGTGCCTGTGTTCCACATGAACTACAAAGTGAACTGGCACAACACCTGTGTACCCTGTTCAGTCACAGCTTCACCTCAGGCTTTGTCACTACAGAATTGCACACTGCTACAGTCATCCCTCTCCATAAAGGGGAAGTGACTACAGACCCTGGGAATTATTGCTTCATTAGCCTTACAAGTCTGATATATAAGGCTATGGAGCGCATCATCATGGACCTAATTAACAAGGATATAGGGAATCTCAAAACTCTGGATCCCACGCAGTTTCGTTTTGTGAAGGGTAGATCATGCCTACTCAACCTGGTTGACGTCTTTGAGTCAGTCACCAGAGCTGTGGATGAGGGCAAGGTGGTTCATACAGCCTACCTCAATCTGGCCAGGGCCTTTGATACCATTCCCACTCAGGAATTATTGATAGACTCACCAAACTAGGCATCAACCCTTATATCACTAGGTGGGTTGCAAATTGGCTCACAGATAGAACCCACAGTGTGAAAGTAGCAGACTCTAAGTCAGACTGCCTACCAGTTACGAGTAGAGTCCCACAGGGATTGGTCATGGGTCCATTCCTGTTTGGCATCTACTTCTCAGAAGTCAAGGCCAACACGAAGGGACTCTGGCTGACCAAGTTTGCCAACAATTGCAAGCTGGGAGCCATTATTAACCCCCCAAGTGATGTAGACAGCCTACATCAAGGCCTTACTGACACCAATGACTGGTGTCAAAACCATGGCCTTAAGCTTAATGCCAAAAAATGTGTCGTCATTCCCTTTGGGAAAAACTCAGTTCCCACTAATTACCACATTGATAGTAGCCCACTGAACACTGAAGGCATTATAAGAGATCTGAAGACACAGGTTGACAGCAGCCTCTCCTTCAACCATCACATTGCCACTCTGGTCAGAAAGTCCATCTATGTGGCACATCTCATTACCAAGGGTTTTGCATCCAGGAAGAAAGAGGTCATCATCTCTCTCTACTCTTCCTTCATTAGGCCAATCATCGAGTATAATGTCCCATTTGGCATGTACCTCACTAAACACCTGCAACAGCTGGAAAGGCCACAAAAGTACCTCATGAAGAGAATCCTAGGCCTTAAACATATGCCCTACATAGACAGACTCAAAAAACTCCAACTTTTCTCTGTCTCATATAGTCTATTAAGAGGTGAGCTCTGCTTGACTTAAAGAGCCATGTCTGACCCACCCGTTAGAAAACTTACAGCTAAAGAAATCCCAATCCCTCCGCACCACATGCTCCAGGAACCTCAACCTCATTACCACAATCAACAGAACATGCTGGAGGAGAAAGGTTCTTAACCCAGAGACTGCCCATGCTCTGGAATAGACTTCCCATACATGTCAAGCAGAGCACCTCTCTGGCCCTTTTCAAGAGAAATCTTGATGAGTGGATGGGAAATAGAAAGTTCACCCCAGGGATCACTCCAGTGGCTCTACTTGATAAAGGCACCGGGAACTAACGGCAGTATGATGCCAGGGCACATCTATGGGCTAGGCTTGTAAAGGCTCCAGGGCCATTGGCCTAGTACACACCTATGAACCTATGAATCTAAGAATGGGTAAATGAAGAAGGAGATATGAGGGGAACAGGGATACAGGGAATGGGAAGTGGGACAAGGAAGAGAGATACAAGTTTATAGGATCATATGTAAATACTAGGAAATCAGTCTGCAGACTATTACAAGCCTAGCTTAAAACCCCTATTCAAATGTTTCCTCCAGCATTAAGAAGTGCAATACAAGGTAGATGGGGCGGGGGGGGGGATTTGTGGCTGCCATGTAATTATCTAGGTTTACATTGAGGCAAGTGTGCAACTCTGCTTGGCATACTGTAGAAATTTGTTCCAGAGGTGAGGGATATGTTGGGATATGAATCTATCACATCAAAGTGTCTCATTTATTGCTTAATGAAGATTTAGTTCTTCTAATTGGGTATTTTTGGAACCATTTGTTTTGCAAAGAAATAGGTCAAAGGGGGTCAGCCCTTTCAAGGCTCACAAGATTGGTGACTGATCCCCATGAGGGAGTCAGTAAGAAACTGAATGCAGCAATAGGGCTGGCACTCTGTCCTGATAACTAAGATTTTTGAGACCACTGATATTTTTAGTTAGGAATCTCTGAGGTCTCTCAAGTTGAATTTAAACAAATATATGCCAAAAGGGGCATTATAGTCAGTAACAGGTCTGATGAGATATGAGTACAGGAGAATTAAGACTCCTTTGGTTCTAAAGGAGATACCATTAGAAGTGACTATTTTCCCATTAATACAAAAATATTAGTTGTGCTGTATTACTGCCTCATTAGCTGCTGTTGTTTAATCCACCAGATCCCAGCAGCCCCCAAAACAAACTCAAAAAGGTACCTTATAAGTGGCCATACCTTGCTATCTTGCTGCTCCTACCTCTCAACAGTACAGATTTTCACAGAATGTCCAGATTTTGGCTTCATGTTTTTGGTCAATTTTTCAGATACTTGTGGTTTTCTGGCAAATTAGCGGTAAAGCATTACAGATTAAAGTTAGAAAATAATGACAGACATTTGAGTTTCAGACTTCATATCCTTCAGAAACATTCATGCTATTGTAAAACCTATTATTCTATCAACTTTCTAAGTCTGCAATATTTAAAAATTGTCCCTATTTTTGGGCCTCTGTCGCACTTTTATTTATGGCTTTGTCCAGATGTCTTGCTCTAAGAGGTTAAGAGGTATGCTACTCCTGTACCAGTCTTCATGATTTCACAGACACATTTTGTTTGCTTGATGAACTAATAGACATATCAGATTGTTCTTTTGACTTTCTTAGATTCAGTTGCAGTGACAAAGGGTTCTTTCCAGCTTCTCTAGAAGTCCTTTGGTAAGGGCAGCATCTAACCTGGCTGGCAAGAAGACCCCTTTTCTCCCCCTTCACATAAAAAAAAAACAGGGATTGGGGGTCGATATAAGGGGATTGGGGTTCATTATAATGGTTAAAGTTTTTACCATACAGACACATGGTACAGAGTTTGAATCTCACATCTGGAAATGAAATTGGCTAGGCTTAAAATGGCTCAAAAGGGCAGCTTGCCTAGTACTTAACTATGAACCAGCACATTCAGTCCACACATTGAGCAAAGTATTTAAATGCAAATGAGCAGTCTTGATGCAGCTGATACATGTGAGATTCCGCTTTTAAATGAGTGACCTGAAGTCAACTCCTCGTTGGTCCGATCCGACCATAAGCTAATCACCCTTGATATCCACATCCCGCCCCCACCCCCCATTAAGGAAACCACAGTAAAAAATGTATCCAAAGCCAACTTCATGCTTCTTAAGACAGAAGTGGTGAACTTCATGACACCCATACAGATGGACAGTACAGTTACAACTGCTGAATCCTACACAAATGCACTCTATAGGCACTTACATGAGTGCATGGATCGTGCTATTCCAAACAGAACCAAAATGCTATCCTCCAAAAAAAGGAAGCCAATCTGGTGGTCCCCTGCCGTAAACAAACTGTACAACAGAAGGAAGAAACTGTTGCAAAAGAGAGTAAAATCCCATGAGTGGAGGAGCTCCCTGGTCAGCCTCAGTAAGAAGCTGAGATCCCTTATAAGATCCTCCAAAGCTAGCTAGCTATGAAAACAAAATTGCCACTAATTCTAAGGACAACCACAAAGCATTCTATAGCTATGTCAAGAATCTCAATGGCAACACCCAGATCTGCTCTGAGTTACAGCACAAGGGCACGAAAATTACAGAACCAACATCCTGGCAGATAGGTTCAGTGCTAACTTTACCTCCCCACCCCCTAAAGGGCCTATATCTATACAGGAAGAATGCAGAGTCCCTGTAATCACAACTATGCAGGTAAAAGCTGCACTCTAAAGCCAAAAACACAGCATCCATGGGACTGGACAACATCCCAGGCTGCGTTTTACACGAATTTCAGAACGAACTGGCTCCCCACTTAAGCACCATGTTCAATAATAGCCTCGCATCAGGCTTTGTGCCCACTGAATGGTGCACAGCAACAGTTATCCCACTCCACAAAGGGGGAGCCACCACTGGTCCCGGGAACTATCGACCTATTAGCCTGACAAGCCTGGTCTGCAAGGCCATGGAATGTATCATCGTGGAACTCATAAACAAAGACATTGACAACCTCCAAACTCTGAAACCTACCCAATTCGGGTTTGTGAAAGGCAGATCATGCCTCCTGAACCTGATCGACTTCTTTGAGGCAGTCACCAAAGCCGTAGATGAGAGTGAGGTGGTTCACACAGCCTATCTTGACCTCGCCAAGGCTTTTGACACCATCCCCCATTCTGGAATTATAGCTAAACTCACTAAACTAGGTATAAATCCCTACGTCACAAGATGGGTTGCCAACTGGCTCACTGACAGAACCCACACTGTAAAAATTGCAGACTCCAAATCTGACCTCAAAGCAGTGACAAGTGGAGTACCACAGGGTTCCGTCCTGGAACCTCTCTTGTTTGGTATCTACTTCTCTGAAGTACAGGCTAACATAGAAGGCCTCTGGAATGAAGTTTGCAGATTACTGCAAACTAGGAGCCATAGTCAAGTCCCCAAATGATGTGGACATCCTACAGAAGGGCCTCGCTGAGACAGATGCCTGGTGTCAGAGCC
Organism: Protopterus annectens; assembly: GCF_019279795.1. NCBI lineage: Eukaryota > Metazoa > Chordata > Ceratodontiformes > Protopteridae > Protopterus > Protopterus annectens. The sequence continues at coordinate 287,353,866 of NC_056733.1, forward strand.
ATGGCCTCAAGCTCAATGCCAAAAAGTGCAGTGTCATCCCCTTTGGTAAAAACTCTGTACCCATGAACTACCACATAGGCAGCAATCTACTTAACACCCAATGTGTGATAAGAGACCTTGGGACCCAGGTGGACAGTAGTCTCTCCTTTGATAGTCACATCACCACAGTAGTCAGGAAGTCCTTCTACGTGGCACACCTCATCATAAAAGGGTTCTCATCCAGGAAAAAAGAGGTTATTGTTCCCCTCTACTTGACACTCATTAGACCCATTATAGAGTACAACGCCCCTTTTGGAATGCCCCTCACAAGACATCTGCAGCAGCTGGAAAGGCCACAGAAGTACCTCACAAAGAGGATTACTGGCCTCAAACAAATGCCCTACACTGACCGCATCAAAAAACTCCAGCTTTACTCCGTAGTATATCGCCTACTCCGAGGTGATCTCTGCCTAACATATAAAGCTATGTCAAACCCAGAGCTGTTGGACATGCTACACCTAAAGAAATCCCAATCCCTCCGAGCTACACGTTCTAGGGACCTAAACCTTGTCACCACAATAAACAAGACATGCTGGAGGGATAGATTCCTGTCCCAGAGACTTCCCGTGCTCTGGAACAGGCTACCCATCTATGTCAAGCAAAGTTCTTCATTAGCATTCTTCAAGAAAAATCTTGATGAGCGGATGGGAAATATTAAATACACCCCGGGGATCACTTCTGTGTCTCTGCTCAACAGTGGCACAGGAAAATAACTTTCTTGGGTGGCATAAGCCAGGAAACCTTTTTGGCTAGGCTTACGTATGCCCTTGGGCCGAAAGCCTAGTATCTACCTATGAACCTATAAATCCTGGGTTTATCCATTGTAAGCTACATTTATAAGTCTCATTTGCAGTGCATTTAATTAATATAATATTGCACACTTTCTAGTCAGCTGCAATTTTGTAAACATAACTGGAAAGAATGAAAAGTGTCAAAAACAATGCAATGAAAGCAGTGCGGTTTACCACTTTCTAATGTGCATATGTGTGTGTGTGTGTGTGTGTATGTGCACGTGTGCGTGTGTGTGTGTGTATGTGTGTATGTGCATATGTGCATGTGTGTGCGTGTGTGTGTGTGTGTGTGTATGTGCATATGTGCATTTGTGCGTGTGTGCGTGTGTGTGTGTGTGTGTGTGTGTGTGTGTGTGTGTGTGTGTCTGATGGGTTCTTATCTGATTTAGCCCAGACGGTGGTGTGGAATCGACTATTGTTTAAGTTGCTGCTAGTGGCTTGGAAATGATTATTTACAACTAAGTACTTCTAAAATGGTTGGTACAAGCACACCATGCATGCCAAAGTTGTTAAAAAATTGCTATATAAAATAGACATGTTATGGAACAGTGGATAAGGGGCATATTCCCTAATGATGATATTAAAACAATCTAGCACCAGCTCTGTTGGTTACCTGTTATGTTTTTTTAAACACTTTTATTGAATTATCCCTTGTGACATGGGCAAATTTGCATTTATATAAAAGTAATCCAACTGTATTAATAAGTTCACATTTACAAACATTATACTTCACATATATTGCTATATATCATATAACCTAAGCAACATTACATAAACTATTCAATTTCTGCCCTTTTTTTAAACAAGAAATATCTTTATTAAACCCTCACTTATGACATATGCAATCATATATTTATACAAATGAAGACAATCCACATTGGCACAATCCTAGTTGCAAGCATTTTACATCACAAACCATATTGACATACTCCCAGTTGTGAAAATTATACATCACTTATAATCTACCCAATCATTTCCAGTTAAACATTACATATTTTTATCTCTATTTGCTCATTTTTAAGTCCTGCCTTCTTTTAAACCTCATTCCTCCCTTGTATTTATTGCTCCCAAAATGTTGACCAAATGGAGATGACAGAACAGCTGTTGACCAACAAAAAATGTATGCATTATGTGCTCAGCATTTTTAAAGGTACATTAAGAGATTTGTACACAAACACACGCATACATACATACACACGCACACACACACACACACACACACACACACACACACACACACACACACACACACACACACACACACACACACACACACACACACACACACACACACACACAGATATGTGGACACAGTGTGCGGAATTAAAGCTGCATCATAATTTTAAAATCCCAAGTCTAATACCATGATTTATACTGTAGGCTTGTGGCATGATGTGGTATTGATTCACTGCAATACATTTCTCTTGAAACAACTGAAATTAAACAGAAAAAAAATCAGAATGAGAAACTTATGGTAAACAGTCCAGTTGATGCCAAAAGCTTGAGAAAGCTGATTTTTACTGAAATGTTGTCATTTTGGCTCAACATAGTGTCACTTTACATTGAAAAGCCCAAACCAACCACAAATCAACTATAAAAATGCCAGAATTCAACCTTCCAGAACCATTTAGTTTGTAAAGCTATTTGCCTTGCCTTCATAGAGGCAGAAGTTCATGTATTCAAATAGTATCAAAGGTTGACAAGGAAAGTAAAGAAATAAAGTTAAACACTTTTTGTCATAGGCAAAGAATTTAAAACATTTACAAATCATTTTCATTTTCTGATGGCATCAGTCTTATCTATGAGTAGGCCACTAGAAGTTTGTCAAATGTTTGACAAAAAAATGGAAATATTTTACAAAAATTGCAGGCTTCAGTATGCAATCCTATTGCCCTGTAACGAGGGTTATCACCTGTCCCTTTCTGCAATTCTTTGGGCAGTTGTGCCCTGCAAGAAAAACTAAAAACGGTAAATGTACTGAGATTTTAGAACAAAAAATATTTTGTAACCTTTTTTAATAGTTGCATATAACAGTTATTTTGTATCTGAAACACCTCAATGTTACATGAAATAGCATAAAATGCTACAAGAATAAGCTTTTACTTTTGTAAAAAAAAGTGAAGTTCTGTCCTTTGCACTGGCCATGAATATGTATTGTTCTGTAACATCTGACTTCTCTACAAATAATGTCCCACTTTGCATTTAAAAAGGTGGCAATCCCACTTCTAGCAGCTTGTTATATGTGTTGCAGCTTATGTTAACCAGATGTTACTAGACAGATATGCTGCCGTGTGTTGGTGTTTTCAGTCAAAGTTTTCCTTAAATGTAGCGCAGACTAAGTTTAGTGCAGTACCTCTTCAGGGCCCTTAAATATCACAACAGTGTAAAACTTAAACATCAAATATTCTTTAGGAATATCATCTTTAACAAATTATTATAGAAACCTTTTTTCGGAGACATACCTCAAACTACCTCCTAAAATTTATACCATACACAAAGTAATTAAACACTTCTGCCCTGACTGCAAATGCACTATCTATCAGTATGCAGTTCTGAGTGCTGGTAATGCACTAAAGACTGATTGACATCTGCCTGACAATGCCCCCCTCCCCCAACACTTTGCACCCAGGGTTTAACTCCACTACATCAGTGCCTCTGCCTGTTTAACAGAAAAATGAATCAGCAAAAGACATAGTGAACTGAAGTCCCTCCCACAATAATACGTTTCGCAGTAACATTAAATAAAAAAAAATCCTTTAAATGCAAATAAAAGATTGTCCAAATTGTGATAGAGCATAACTTTGATGAAACTGATCACTAGCAAAGGTTTGTGTGTTTGTTTACATTAATAAGAATGCAGCTAGTCACTTAAACTTGCATGGAATTGTTGAATTCAACTCCATTGAACATATTCAGCATTTTAAACAAACAAGTCATTCATTTAAATTAACATTTAAGATGAACTTTTAATAGCAAAGTAACTCAAACATACAGTAAGTAACTCAGACATACAGTAAAACACTTTGTAGACACTGCCTTGCCCATATAAATGGAACATTTTCACCTATTCGCACACCTATTGTTTAATTTTCTTTGTCATTAGAAATCCCACAATTGCCAGTTTCAACTCAAAGTTTGTTTGATCATGCTTTTAACACATACTCTGAATGATGAAACCAGCCGCAGAATAAATTAATTGAAAGATTATTTAACCTGGCATTCCTTGCCTATATTTGCAACATTTTGTTATATGTAAATAGTTTCAGTATTTCTGTTTAAAATATAACAACATAAATTATTTAAAAAGGCAGATTTAGTTTAGACATACAGATAAAAATTGTAGAAACGGCAGAAAAATTGTGGGCGCAATTTTCACTGGCCTAAGTAAGGTCATTGAATGTTTTGTGCTCAAAACAGAGCATTATGAGCAGGTTGGTGATCGTAACCACTTTATTATGTGTTCAAGACATGGATGTTAAGAAATGTACCTTGAGCGCGAACACATAATAAAGGGTCATGATCTGCTGACCCACTCATAATTACATATTCACTGTCTAAGGGAAGCAGTTTTATTCAAATGCTTTGTGTACTTAGTAGACAGCAGGCAGAAATGGGAGTTGATAAGAATCTGCTTCTTCTCCTTCTGCTGCTGTTGTCCAATCAGCATTGTCTGCTTTATTGCAGACCTGACCTTAACAATGCTGAGAGGGGTGCTTAACAATTTTGTTAAGGACAGGTCTCACGCTAGAGCAGTGCTGAACCAGGATATAATTAAGCCATTTTTTTTAGTGCAATCAGAGCACTGCATGCACTTCAAACATGTTTTACATGAAAGGGTATACTTTCACACATGTTCAAGTTAGGCAGAGTCTGTGGAAGCATTTGTGGGGAACTTATATAAACTATCTGAATATTGGTGTTTAGGGGTTTATCAGACAAAAGGAGAACAAATTAGAGATAAGTTGTTTGATACTGAGGTGTCACAAAAGTTGTGAGTAACTTTAACCTTGGAAAAGACAATTGAGATTGCTAGAGTGACTGAATTATTGAAGAGACAAAATGCTAATGTCAGTACAGAAAATTTGTGTGTGCGTGTGTGTGTGTGTGTGCGCTTGTCAAATTTATTAAAAACACACAGTTATGGTTAAAGTCACTATGGGCATGTGAAGCAGAGTAAATGCAATCTTTACAAGTGCATGAGGTGCAATCATTTACATACCAAGTCAAAGTCAAGTCAAAGAAAACGTTATTGTCATTCAGAACTACACAGCAGTTTAGCTGAATGAAATTACAATGCTTCATTCTCAATGCAGGAAAAAGGTGCACATATAGACAGAGAAAAATTAATAAAATATTGCAGTAGAATTTTAATAAGTAGCAATTCGTAAGCAAAGTAGGACAGCAGTGACCCACACCCATCCCAGAACAGGAGACAAGGAAGCCAAGAAACAATATAAAGGTAATATTGTCAAAGTAAAATTAAAAGAATAGCAGTATATCTATGAATAGACTGAATTATGGCACAGTTTGTATATTGCACTTTACAGTCCTTCAGTGTGTAGGTGAGGTACCTTAGTATTGCACTTAGTTATTGCACATCCATAAAATAAACCCCTTGATAGGCTAGTTATGTAACAGACGTCATGGATCATTTTTCCCAAGAGTTCAACAGTCTAATGGAGAGCAGAAAGAAACTGTTTTTTAGTCTGATGGTCTTACAATGCAGGCTTCTGTATCTCCTGCCTGAGGACAGGCGAGTGTACAGACCATTGGTAGGATGCATTGGATTGCAAGAAATCTTTTTGGCCCTGTCGATGCACCAGCATTTGTGCAGATCCTCCAGAGGTGTAATGAAGGTGCCAATGATTCTTTCTGCCGACCTTACAACTCTCTTGAGAGCCTTCCAATCCTGATAGTTACAGCTCCCATACCAGACTGCAATGCTGTTGGTCAGGAAACTTTCAATAGTGCCCCTATAAAATGTCTGAAGTATGGAGCTCGGTAATTTTCCCCTAAGTTTCCTTAGAAAGTGTAAGCATTGCTGAGCTTTTTTGACTGTGCTGGATACATGGACTGACCAGGATAAGTTCTCTGTGATATGAACACCCAAGAACTTTGTACTCTCGACCCTTTCCACTATCATCCCTTTCATCACTAGAGGTTTGTGTGATACTTGAGATCTTCTGAAATCAACAATCAACTCCTTTGTCTTGCTGGCATTCAGTGCTAGATTGTTGCTGTCACACCAGACCAGTAGTTGATCAATCTCTTTCCTGTAGGCCTCCTCCTCTCCGTCTTTGTCCAGGCCTATAACAGTGGTGTCATCCACGAATTTGATGATTCTATTCATCTCATGTGTGGCCATGTAGTCATATGTCAGCAGAGTGAAAAGTAAAGGGCTTAAGACACACCCTTGTGGTACTCCTGTGTTCAGGATGATACTTCCAGAGCTGTTGTCTCCCACACGAACCTTTTGAGGCCTTTCAGTAAGGAAGCTCAGAATCTAATTGCATAAATGAGAGTCTATGCCCAGTTGAAGTAGCTTCAATATCAGATTCTGAGGGATGACAGTGTTGAAGGCAGAACTGAAATCAATGAATAGCAGTCTTGCATAGCAGTTTTTGCCTTCTAAGTGGGTCAGTGTTTCATGGAGAGCTAGGGAGATGGCATCCCCTGTACTGCAGTTTGTCCTGTATGCAAATTGCAGTGTCCAGTGTCACAGGTAAGACTGAGGCTATATGATCTTTGACCAGCCTCTCCAGGCACTTCATTACCGTTGAGGTTAAAGCAACTGGTCGGTAGTCATTCAGAGTTGTTGGCTGTGGTTTCTTGGGAAGAGGAATGATAGTCATCTCCTTGAAGCATTTCAGAACACTGGCTAGATGGAGTGAGGTGTCGAAGATGTCAGTGAGTACTGGAGCCAGTCCCATTGCATGTTCCCTTAGTAACCTGCCCATGATGTTGTCAGGGCCAGCTGCTTTCCTCGGGTTGACATGTTTTAGGGTTCTGGTGACAATGATTGTATTGAAGCTCAGCACTACTGCATCCTTGTCTTCAGGGATTCTGCATGCTGTTGTTTTGCTGTCAGCAGCAAACCTACTGAAGAATTTGTTCAGTTGGTCCAGAAACATATTAGGTCAAAGCTGTATGCTGCACATGGCAGAAGGTATAAGAAATATAACATGATATGACACTTTGCTGTCATATATAAAACTAAGCTAAAAAAAATAAAAGAATTAGCTATTGAGAATACAACTGGGGAAAGAATTCAGAAAGCATTTTCCTAGACTATACCAAATACTGAATTAGAATGGTCTCCAGTTACGTTTTAAAATAGATGCTATTGCGATATCACATGGTACGTAACATAAGTATCTTCAAATGTCCACAGCTGCATGAAGCAGAATGGAATATTTGAAGCCCTTCAGGAAAGCGTATCAGAAAATGTTTGATCAGTGTTCCCACCAGGTAAACAAATTTAAATGCATACATAATACCTAGCAATGACTGAGTGGAGGGGGCACAAACATGAGTTTTGGATTTGTGTGCTACAAAGTCCATGTGTGAACAAACTGCTCAGTGTCATGCAATTCGGGGCTGATAAGCAGAATAAACAAGACTAATATGAATATGTTAGGAGGTGCTTTGTTAGATTTTGCATGTGTGTACTGCTTTCATGTTTAGGCATCCTTGAGTACCCAGTGGCACATCAGTGCAGTTGCATTGCTCCCAATTCTGTGGGGTTTGGTTTACCTTATCCCTAGTTCACAGTGGTGCACCTTCACTTTTAGCTCCTGTCTTTTAATTGCCATAATAGTGGGAAAGTTTAAACCAAGAGTAGACATTAACAGAGCAAGAAAATACTGGCTTATGTCCAAACACTAATAGGTAAGCCAACAGAACCAGTGTCTTCCAACGCAAAGCTGGTCTTACCTTATTGTTAAGCAACAAATTAAATGCAATGTTTCTGCTGTATCTTGTAATAGACATTGTCCTGTCTTCAGCTGATCAGTTGTCCCCTACAGCTATTCTCCCTGGTCACCCTCGAGACATATATTGCATTTCAATTTATTTCTCCCTAAAACTAAGCAGCTCTGTAGAAACACAATAAGCTGCAACCCTGTAACTAGTCTGCTAAAAAAAACAACTAATAAAAAATATTGAACATTAGTTTTTGATTATACTGCTGCTGAATAAACAGATGTTTCTTTGTACATTACTATAGCTCAGGACCTGATGCTTTTCTCCAGGGACTAGTCCCACTCCACTCAGCCCCACTCTGCTTAGCCATGCTACAAGAGGTTTAGCTATGCTTTAGTCATCCTAAGCCAATTAACTACTTACGAAGCCTAGGTTCATAAGTGTGCACTAGGATAATGGCCCTGGAGCCTTTACAAAGCTAGCCCATAGAAGTGCCCTGGCATCGTGGCACCTGACATTAGTTCCCAGTGCATATATCAAGTACAGCCACTGGAGTCATCCCTGGGGTAAACTTTCTATTACCCATCCACTCATCAAGATTTCTCTTGAAGAGGTACAGCGAGGTGCTCTGCTTGACATGTATGGGAAGTTTATTCCAGAGCATGGGCAGTCTCTGGGTGAGGAACCTGTCCCTCCAGCATGTTCTGTAGATTGTGGCAATGAGGTTGAGGTCTCTGAGCTGGGTCAGACATGGCTTTGTAAGTCAAGCAGAGATTGCCTCTAAGTAGGTGCTATGAGACAGAGAATAGCTGGAGCCTTTTGAGTCTGTCCATGTAGGACATGTGTGTAATGCCTAGGATCCTCTTCATGAGGTACTTCTGTGGCCTATCCAGCTGTTGCAGGTGTCTAGTGAGGTACATGCCAAATGGGGCATTATACTCAATGATTAGTCTAATGAGAGAAGAGTAGAGATGATGACCTCTTTCTTCCTGGATGGAAAACCCTTGGTAATGAGATGTGCCACATAGAAGGACTTTCTGACCACAGTGGCAATGTGGTGGTCGAAGGAGAGGTTGATGTCAACCTGCATCCCCAGATCTCTTATAATGCCTTCAGTGTTCACTATGCTCCCATCAATGTGGTAATTAGTGGGAATTGAGTTTTACCAAAGGGGATGACGATGCATTTTTTGGCATTAAGCTTAAGGCCATGGTTTTGACACAAATCATTGGTCTTAGTGAGGCCTTTCTGTAGGATGTCTGCATCACTTGTGGAGTTAATAATGGCTCCCAGCTTGCAGTCATCTGTGAACTTGGTCAGCCAGAGTCCCTTTGTGATGGCCTGGACTTCTGAGAAGAAGATGCCGAATGGGAGAGGACCCGGGACCAATCCCTGTGGGACTCCACTAGTGACTAGTCACCAGTCTGACTTGGAGCCCGCTACTTTCACACTGTGTGTTCTATCTATGAGCCAGTTTGCAACCCACCTAGTGATACAGGGGTTGATGCCTAGTTTGCTGAGTTTATCAATAATTCCTGAGTGAGGAATGGTATCAAAGGCCTTGGCCAGATCAAGGTAGGCTGTATGTACTGCCTTACCTTCATCCACAGCCCTGGTGACTGACTCAAAGAAGTCAACCAGGTTGAGCAGGCATGATCTCCCTTTCACAAAGCCAAATTGCATGAGGTCTAGAGTTTGGAGATTTCCTATATCTTTGTTAACCAGGTCCATGATGATGTGCTCCATAGCTTTACATATCAGGCTCATCAGGCTAATGGGGTGATAATTCCCAGAGTCTGTATTCACTCCTCCTTTATGGAGAGGGATGACTGTAGCAGTGCACCATTCGGTAGGGACAAAGCCTGTGGTGAGGCTGTGACTGAACAGGGCACACTGATGTGGTGCCAGTTTGCTTTGTAGTTCATGTAGAACGCAGCCAGGGATATTATCAGGTCTCATGGAAACTGTATTCTTGGCCTTGGACAATGCAGCTTTAACCTGTGCTGCAGTAATGCTGGGTGCCTGGCATTCTTCCGGTATAATGATTAGTCCTTTAGGGGGGAGAGTGGGGTTAAGATGGCACTGAATCTGTCTGCCAGTATGTTGGCAATATCTGTTGGCTCAGTATAGGAGGTACCATTGTGCAGTAACTCAGAGCAAATCTTGGTATTGCCATGGAGGTTCTTGATATAACTATAGAAGGCTTCGTGATTGTTTTTAGTGTCTGCTGCAATGCTTCCTTCATAGCTGGCTTTGGAAGATTTGATGAGAGATCTCAACTTTTTGTTGAGGCTAATAAGGAAGTTTTTCCAGTCTTGGGACTTCACCTTTTTCTGCAACAGTTTCTTCCTTCAGTTGTAGAGTTTATTAATGGCAGGGGACCACCAGATTGGTTTCCTTTTTTTGGAGGAGAGCTTCTTGGTTGTGTTGGGTATGGCTAGTTCCATACATTTATGTACATGTTCGTACAGTGAATTGGTGTATGATTCAGCAGTCATGCAGCTATTTTCCATTGGTGGGGGTGCCATGAAGTTAGCCACCTCTGTTTTTAGGAGCCCAAAGTCAGCTTTGGAGAAGTTTTTCAAGATGGTTACTTTTGCAAGGGGTGTGGGTGAGATGTGGATTTCCATGGTGATTAGTTTATGGTCGGATCTGACCAAGGAGGGATTGACTATTGTTGTAGAGCAACGGTCGCCCATGCCCTACCTACACACAAACCGAGTCCACCACAAAAACCTACTTACCCTCTGTCCACAGATGCAACTCCCTAATCTGGCCATCCCTCTTCAACATAGATAAAATCTACTCAAAAACATACATTAGAAATTGAAAACCCCCGCACTCCAGTGCATAAAATACCAAAAATACTCTTCCATAACTTCATAAACTCCACTACCCACCCCAATAAACTACTAGAGAGCAGAGGTGTACACTCCAACCCTGGCCCAACACTAGCCCCACCTAAACAAACCCAACAACCAGCCCACCCAAACCCCCTTCATAAAAACTCCCCTCCTCAACAATCCTCTAGAACACAACAAACCTCAGTTTCTTCCTCCATCCTACAATTATATAATCTCAGTGCCCACAGCATCTACAATACAATATCAGAACTTCACATATGGATTGAATTCCATCAACCCCACATAAGGCCTGAAATTAAAGATGAAAAAATCAATGATATACCATCATTAGGAAAGACCAAATAGGTAAACTGGCTGGGGATATGGCCATAATCTTTCAAGCCACCTTACAAATTCATACACAGCTCCCAACTATTACACAATGTAGCAATGAAAAAAAAAACTAAAAGCAAAACTCAACCCTACACAATCAGAAATCCATAATCATTGTAGCTACCTATACCCCTCCTCCCCCTACCAAAAGTATACTTATCTGTTTATCATCTGTTTTCAGCCAAGAAACTATCCTGCTTGTTGACCTTAACACAGATTGGGCCTTTAACCAACTTAACTCTGCTCCCTATAGTATTAACCTCTATCATTCCCTCACTCTCTCAGCAATCATCGCTGCACCTACATCAACAGAGAATACCACAATCCCCCAAAATCCTTGTACTTCAACTCTGTGAGAAACTTTGCTAGTTTTGATAAATCCATATTTAATGGTACAGTTAAACAATGTGACAGGGAACTCCTCTAATATCTGCCTCTAGATGAAGTTGTCTGTCTCTTCGATAACTCCTTCTTAACCAACTAAACCAATGAGAAACAGTGAGACATAAATGAGGAAAAATAAATTCTGCCCCATGGCTAACCCATCAAACTAAACAACTCAGACAGAGACAGCACCTGGAAACAAACGTACAAAACTAGGACTCAATCCTTACCTAGATGCGTACCTATGTCTCACAAACTGCACAAAGGTACACGTTCTTTATGATAAAAAGAACTTTTTTTCCACAAACCAGAGCACACAAAAACATGATTTTAGCAAAAAAAAACAACCTCCTAAAACTAGGCAGAAAACCCACCCAAATCCTTTCCCATCTGAAACCAGCAGAGACATTGCAGACAAATTCAACAAACACTTCAGATGCAGTACTCTACTTAACTCAAACAATAATAACCTATATCAACCCCACTTAACCCCCCAGACCATAGCTCCATACCCCAACTCAACTTTACAACCATTCAGCCAAATACCATAAAAAATACATTTAAAATTGAAACCTACAACACCAACTCCTGACAACCTGCCATCTGAATGCCTCAGTATAGCTGTTCATAGGTCCATAGGTGTTTACTAGGCTAATGATCACAAGGGCATTTTTAAGCCTAGCCATGCATCACAAATCTCTGGCAAGTTCTGATACCCTTGATAAATGCCTGGGAGATGAATCATTTACAGGTTACCTCTGTCCATTAGAGACATAGGTGCCAAACCAGGGATGAATTTCCAGTTTCCCAACCAATTGTCCAAGTTTCATTTGAATTGGGTTAGGGAGGAACTCTGTTTCACATGGATGGGGAGCCTGTTTCATAGATGGGGTAGTCTATGGGATACACACCTATCTCTCCAGCAGGTCCTATTTATATCACAGGCAAGGTTTAAATCTTTAGAACGGGTAATTCTGGTGCTGTTTGTTTTGCGGATATGCAGGAGGTCCATCAGAGTGGGGTCTGACAATGCCCTATATGCCAGGCATAGATCGCCCCTCAAAAGCTTGTAGAAGACAGAATACAGGGATAGGGCTTTGAGGCAGTCTGCATAGGACATATTACTTATGCCCTGTATTCTTTTAGTGAGGAACCTCTGTGGACATTCCAATTATTGGATATGCCTGGTTAGGTACACACCAAAGGGGGCATTGTACACAATGATAAGTCTGATGACTGTCAAATACAGTGGAACAATGACTTCCTTGGACTTAGATCCCATACCTTTGTTTATAAGTTGTGCAACATAGAATGATTTCCACACCACTGTAGACACATGATGATCAAAGGCTAGATTACTATATATGTGTGTTCCTAAGTCCCTGACTACTGGGTCAACTCTAAGGGGTGTGTTGTCAATATGACAGTTACCAGGGATGGATGACTTCCCAAAGAATACTATTATGCATTTCTTGGCATTTAGTTTTAGTCTATGGCTCTGACAGCAGTTGTTTGTCTGTGCCAGCCCCTCCTGGAGAACATTTGTGTCAGTGTGAGATTCAATGACAGCGCCTAATTTGCAATCATCTGCAAATTTAGTCAGCCAGAGACCACTGACATTGGCCTTGACTTCTGAGAAGTAAATGCCAAAAAGGAGCAGTCCAAGGACTGATCCCTGAGGGACTCCACTTCTGACTGGCCTCTTTGTAGAGGTGGACTCCCCAATTCTAACTTCCTGGGTCCTGTCTGTCAAGCCAGTTGGCTATCCACCGGGTGACATATGGGCTTGTACCTAACATCTTGAGTTTGTCAACAATACCCGAGTGAGGTATTTTGTCAAATGCCTTGGCCAGATCAAGGTAGGCAGTGTGAATGACGTTGCCCTTTGGTGACCTTCATGAAGAAGTCCATCAGGTTGAGTAGACATGATCTGCCCTTGACAAAACTAAATTAGGGTGGGTCCAGTGTCTGGAGGTTTACCATATCTCTGTTGATCATTTCCATGATAATTCTTTCCATGTCTTTACATATACAACTAGTTAGACTTATATGTCTGTAGTTTCCAGGATCTGTAGATAGCCCACCTTTGTGCAGAGGGATGATTTTTGCTTTTCCCTATTCATGAGGCATAAAGCCTGTTTGAAAGATAGAATTAAATAGTAATTCCAGAGGCCCTAAGTCATGTTTCATGCTATTTAGAAAGCATCCTGGGATATTGTCTGGGACAATTGCTGCAGTGTTCTTGGTCTTAGAGAGAGCATTAAGGACCTGTTCCCTAGTGACAGTGGGGGAGTTATATTTGATGATATTTCCTGAGGGAAGATTGAGGGGGAGAAGGGTAAAGTTGGAGTTGAATTTATCAGCTAGGATGTTTTATATCTTCTGGCTCAGTATACGTGGCTCCATTTACAATGAGCTCTGCGCAGAATTGCAAATTGCCTTTGAGGTTGTGGACATAGCTAAAGAATGCTTTGTGGTTGTCTTTGGCCTGGGGGGCCAAACTTACCTCAATTATGGCTTTGGTAGACTTTATTTGTCCTCTGAGTTGTTTGTTTAGTTTTATGACAGTGCTTTTATCCTGCTGAGTGCTGCACCTCCTAATTTTTGCCATGATTTTCTTCTTCCTGTTATACAGCCAATTGATTTTGTGATTCCATCATGGTAGCTTGTTTTTTGAGCTAGTTCTGTACTTCTTCCTGGTGGCACCTGGCGTTGACACCATTTGCTGCCCTGTATATATTCTAATTAATGTAGCCATTACAGAAAACTATATCCCAGCCCTATGAGAAGCCTCCTTCATAATCCCATTACACAAAGGTGGCACATCCACCAAACTGTCAAACTACTACCCTATAACAATCCTTCCTCCCTTCTCCAAAGTATTTAAAAATGCATACATCAACACCGCCTAGCCTTTCTATTTGATATGCAATTACTTTCTTCTATCCAACATGCCTTTTAACCCCACCACAGCACCAAAACTGCCCTGCTACATTTTTTAGATACCATTATTCAAAGCAAAAATGTAGGTAATTTTGTCTTCACCATTTTCCTGGACTTGTCAAAAACCTTCACATTGGTCTCACATCAACTAATCCTCCAAAGACTAAATCTTATAGGCCTCAAAAATCCCTCGACTACCTGGCTAACCAATTCCCTAAACAATTGCACCCAGTCTGTAAAATGGAATAACTCCTCCTTCAACTTCCTTCCAGTCACTACAGGAGTCCCCCAAGGCTCCATACTTGGGACAATATTTTTCAATATCTTCATTAATGACATGCACAAGAAATCCAAACTTGTCACCATAATATAATATGCTGACTACTCAGTTTTAGTTTGCTCAGCCCCAAATCTTCCCACCTTAGAAACCATCACACAGAAAGCTTTCACTTCTATAGGAAACTGGCTAAATAAATCTCAATTGCTCTTGAATCCCAACAAAACCAAGCTAATCCTATTCCTTCCCAAAACATAAATCAAAACACTGACCTTAATATTGTCTCCTCAAACAACACAAAAATTGACAACACAACCAACCCAAAATTAATAGGAATTATCACTGATAAGGTAAAATTTGATCTGCACATTGACATTGTAATTAAAGAGATGCACTGCAAATTAGGTTGTGTTTACAGAGCAAAGTACCTGTTAAGTTATCATTGTAAAAAATAGCTGCCACCTCTCTTCTCCTTCCTATCCTCCTATATGCCCCAACAATATTCACAAATTTCAACTCTGCCACCAAACACAAACTAGAAAGCACCTACAATAAATTCACCTGCAGCCTCGCAAACCACTCCCACCACTGCATGGTGTTCAATACCCTAAACTGCATGAACTTCTTCAGCACATTACCCTCTCTCAGCACACAAAATACTTCACCACCCACTTACAACACCTTCACTGTCAAATAACAGTAGTGTAGCTAGAATGGGGCAACTACCCCAGGCACAAAGTGCTGGGAAGGGTCAATCAGACGATCTGGATCTCTCTTGAATGCAATACCAGCTTTTAAAAGTTAGTATTGCATTTGTGATCAAACCTGTGTGCTGTAGCCCTCCATGTGTGGTCTAAACTGTAGTAAATGCTTACTACAGTTTAGAGGAAGAAACTTTTGTTTGAAAAGAGGACAGTCAGGGCAGAACACAGAAACAGGACCTGAATGACTGGGGCAAGAGGGAGAGGGGATGTGCCAGTAGCTGGAGGGGGGGTCTAACTGTAATAAGTTGAGCACTACAATTTAGCGATCATAAAATTACAGTGAAATGCTTTTTTTGCTCTTCAAGTGCTAAGAGGGTAGGGCACACATTCATCATTCTGGCACAGCGTGCTGGTTGAGCCCACTATGCTTCTGACAAATAGAACCTTAAGAGCATCCAAATTTAAACTAACTGTTGCTAATAAACCCGATAATTTTACAGTAGCACACTGTTCTCTATCGCCCTCTACAAGGCATGGAAAAAACTTGCAAAACACATCAGCTTTTACATAACCTGCAGCAATTCAAATCCACCTTAAAATATCACCTGGCAACTAATAAACTATGCAACTACCTACAATTTGAAGTCTGCAATCATATCTCTGGGCACTATGGATGCTATGCAAGTTTATTAATATAGTATTTTTTGATTTTATTCCCACTGTCTTGAAAACATGTATTTCCTTAATCTGATATGCTTTGTGAATAACATCTCTTGACTGTTTTTCTTTAAAATTGCCAAAAATGTATTTCTATTCTTGTTTTGGAGCTTTGCTCCCAAAGCCATCACTAAAAAGTTCCCAGATGGGCATTCCAAATAAACAAAAGCAAATAAAATAAATACTTGTATTGAATTTTTTTATTAATGCATTTCACACATATTATGTCGTAGTTACATGATACCTTATCATGATTAAATTAACTCTGTCCCTGCATAACACAGTCAAGCAATCAAAAGGCCACACATGCACATCAAAATATCTGGTGCATACCTTTCAACTGTCCAGATTTTCACAGAATGTCCAGATCTTTACCTCATATTTTTTATCTATTCCTCATAAAATTTGTGATTTTTCTGGATTTTTGTGGCAAATCAGTGAGAACTGAATTCACTAAATAATAGCAAGCATTTGAGTTTCAGATTTCATATCCTTCAGAAAATGCATGGTTACAAACGATCTTTTATTCTAGCAAATTTTTAAATTTATAACAGCAATATTTAGAAATTGTCTGTATTTTTGGGGCTTTGTCCTCCCATTATTTCTGGTTTTGTCCAGATTTTTTGTGCTAAGATGTTGAGAGCTATGCCCTGGTGATCATATTTATTAGGCGTGGCCCCAGTAACTGAAGCCTACACTGACTGAATAACCACACAAATTACCCAACACATGAACCAAATTAGTACACATAAATAAGAGTTTTTTGCAAGGGAACCAAGCTGCTCTACACTTCCATACTCCCTGCAACTTACATACACTAATTCTGAGATTGCACAAGCATTATGAAAAGGAAATAATTGGTAATATATGCTAGCACCATCTGAACTCAGCAAGTATAAGAGCAAAAGTTTTTGTTACTACTGTACTTCATATATGTGAGGTAACAGTCTCAGGATACCTCATGATGAGCTGTGTAACCGTATCTCCATGTCTCACATCCAAGGTATCAAAAGCCACAAACACATCAAAAGCCGTACTTTGTAATCAACAGCAGGACACAACAATGACATAATTTAGTACATGGGACCCAAATGGTACTGATTCAAAGATCAAGTCCACAGTGAAATGTCCTGTTACCAATGTATCTACAGATGGATATAAATAATACAAATTTGTAATGCTACTAAGTAATTATTTAGAAACAATTAAACTGTCTTTCAGCTTCTCCCATTAGGGGTCGTAGAGACAATTAAACTGTCATATTTTTTCAGTATCAGTCGTACTTTAAGAATTACAAATCAAATGCCATGGTTTATCTTCTAGTTATATATAGTAGAGATATCAAAACATAACTATGCTTTATTTTTTTTTCTGTACTATCTGCCCTGATTCTTGGTGTAGCTACCAAACTTTAATATTTTTTCTTCATCATTTGATAGCCACTCGGAAAATGAGTATGTGTTACTGCTTTTACGTTTATCCATTTATGTTTATTCTGCCTTTCTACAAACTCTGTGTACTGTATTTGTATAGTTCTGTAGTACCAATTTTGCCCAACTAGTGACTGAAATCATCATTAACCAGCCCAGCTATCTGGCTATCAAATAATAAATATACACCTCAAATGACAGTAATGCATTTGGTGATCAATATATCAAATTATAATGCACACAATAACATATAAAGTAAACAATATTATAATTACAAACACACAGACTCCCAAATAATAAAGAAACCATCTAGCCAGAAAACTGTGGTCATTCAGCAATAAAACCACAGTAAAATAAAACAGCAAAATGATACTCACCCACCCTCCCTGTTCTTGTTCTGGTGTTAATGTTGGTGGCTTTGAAACTGCCCGCCCCTCTTGTAAATTTGTATTTGGATACTCCTTCTGGGCCCATCTCATTTGCTCACTCAACTGAGTGCAGTGAGATCATATCCTGATTTCAGGCACTCCTACTGTGTACAAAGCGAGCATTTGGGAAGGACAAACCCTGTAGCCTCTTAATCCTGCTCTGTTCCCTACCTCAAAAAAAAAAAATGAAATAAATAAATAAAATATATACATATTTTATTCAGTTGCTCTTACTGTAACTGTCTTAGTTGCTGTTCTGCGTGCTGTTATCTGTTCAGTCGCTCTTACTCTGCACTTATTACTGCTTGTTAGTAGCCTTCTAATTTACTGCCGTCTGCACTTGTTTTTAGTCATTTGTTAATTTAATTGCATTTATTTAAACTGTATTTGCCATAATATTGCTACACACTCAAGTGTGCTAGTCTGCACTGCAATTTGAATTGTATTTACTGCTGTTTAAGCTGCTTTTCTGTAAAAAAAAAAATTCTAAGCTTGTTTCCTGCCTTTCCTATAACTAGTCTAGTCCAGATACAGACTTGCTGTATCCAGGACTGTTGGTAAGTTTCTGAGCCCCCCATGCCTTTGTCTGTTGGAGTGAAGCCTTCTAGCTTATCAGTGGGAGTGGTAAGCATTAGGTAGCCTATCTACCACGGTAAGAGTGGGTTTTGGCCCAGAAATTGTAGTTCATTGGCCGTTTGGGCAGTTTTTCTATCTTTTTCTACTTTCTGGTTTAAAAGCTTGCATTTGCGTTTGGCCCATGCCTTTCCTGTAAATAGTGTAGTCCAGGTACAGATTTGCTGTATCCAGGACTGTTGGTAAGCTTCTGAGCCCTGCAAGCCTTCCTGTGTTGGAGGAAAGCCTTCTAGCTTATCAGTGGGAGTGGTAAGCACTAGATAACCTATCTACCACAGGAAGAGTGGTTTCTGGCCCAGAAAGTATGGTTTATTGGCAGTTTGGGAAGCTTTTCCATCTCTTTCAACCTTCTGATTTAAAAGCCTGTGTTTGCACTTGTTTCCTGCCTTTCCTGTTACTAGTCTAGTCCAGGTACATATTTGCTGTATCCAGGACTCTTTGTAAGTTTCTGAGCCCCTCAGCCTTTCCATGTTGGAGGGAAGCCTTCTAGCTTATCAGTGGGAGTGCGAAGCATTAGGTAGCCTATCTACCACAAGAGGAGTGGTCCCTGGCCCAGAAATTGTAGCTATTGTCCGTTTGGGCAGTTTTTTCCATCTCTTTCAACTTTCTGGTTTAAAAGCTACACTTGCGCTTGTTTCCCACCTTTTCTGTAACTAGCCTAGTCCAGATACAGAGTTGCTGTATCCAGGACTGTTGGTAAGCTTCTGAGCCCAACAAGCCTTTCTGTGTTGGAGGAAAGCCTTCTAGCTTATCAGTGGGAGTGGTAAGAACTAGGTAGACTGTCTTCCACAAGAGGAGTGGTTCTTGGCCCAGAAATTGTAGTTTATTGACCATTTGGACAGTTTGTCTATCTCTTTCAACTTTCTGGTTTAAAAGACCACATCTGCACTTGTTTCCCATCTTTCATGTAACTAACCTACTGAGAAGCACTAGAAAGCCTTAAACTGATACAATTCTTCTAGCTTAGAAGAGAGACTTTGGAGTGATTAAGTATCAGTTTTCTGTACTTTCTTGCTGTACTTCTGCCTAAATGCCAATTTTTTGATTTAAAAGCTTTTTTTTTCACATAATGCACTTTTAAAAAGTCATTTTTTGTTTAAATAATTTGTTTAACTGTTGTAGGCTATACACTAAAGTGCGACAGCCTTTTCTGATCGTTTATAGTCGTTTAAAGCTGTTTTAAGTCTATTTTTTACTGTTTTTGCCTTATCTTTTCAAAAAAAAAAAAAAACAACAAAATAATTCCTTGTTTCTCGCTTTTCTAAGCTAGTATAGTCCAGATTTCAGGCTAGTGCTGAATTCGGGTCTGTGTTACAAGTTTCTGAGTTGCCCATACCTTTCTTGGATAGAAGGAAGTTTCTCTGTTCACCTGTGAGAGAGGGGAGCTTTGAGCAGCCTATCTATCCCTGGAGGAGTGGTTCCAGCCCAGACGTTAGTAGTTTATTGGCCATTTTGGGCTAATTTCTCTCTCTTTCATTTCCCTGCTATAAAAAACGTGTTTGCATGCTTTTGCGTGTCTGGCAGTGCCAGTTAGCTAGGGTTAAATTATTCCCGGCTCCACTAAGTCTCCTCTTCAGTTTTTCCCTTGAAACTAGTCTAACTCTCAACCTAAACACTCAAAAAGCATCCTACAGCCCAGCACTTGCTCAGACCTAATAGCAAGCACTAATATACCCTGACACGATTTCCCAGCAGGGCAAGGCTCTTTATTCAACCCTCACCAACCAAGTGACTAAGCAGCTCACCCTACTATTCAGGCATGACCAAAGGGCAATTTCAGGTGTACTCTCCAGTCCAGCTGGTGAATCTGGGTATCCTGAGGCAATGTTACAACTGCCTCATGTACACAGACAACCCTCTCCTCCTACCACAAAACACTAACATATGCGAGAGATGCAATTATACAGCCAAACTGGAGGCTAAGCTGTCTCCACCCAAGACTGGAACAGACAGTCAAGAAGAAAAGGTTAACACTTGCACCACACCTCCAGCCACAAATAGACCTACTAAACCAGCACTGGCAAAAGATACACATAAATACACAAAATCATACTCGGAGGCCCTAAATAAAAACCTGCAAAAGCATCAGAGACCTCCAAAGCAGACACCCAAACAGCCTGCACCTCCCGTCACAAACCAGACAGCACATAAAACATGAAATCATTGTGCTGCACAATCACAGCCCTTAAGGCAAAATAACATACCTAACACACTAGTAATAGGTGACTCTATAGTCAGGCACACTGACATCCCACTCACTTGGCTGGACAAGCAGAAGGTTACTGTTAGCTGCCTGTCGGGAGCCAGAATCCACCACATAACACAAGCACTCAGGTCACTCCAGAACAAGTACAAATATGACTGTCATTGTTCATGTTAGTGTGAATGACCTGAGATGTATCTCCCTGGACTACATGAAAAGAGACATGGAAGAGCTCTCTGATCATGTAGCCCAGGCTGGTATGACCCTGACCCTGAGTAGCATCCTGCCCTCACCAAGAATGATACCTCAGTATAAAGAAACAATGATCAATTTCAACAATTGGCTAAGCTTCTGGTGTCATTCAAAGGGGATCCAGTGTCTGTCAGCCTGGGACAAACTGCTCGACAAGCCGCATTGCTTCACAAGAGACAGCTTGCACCTGTCACACCTAGGCTTTCGAATACTGGCCAAGGCTCTTGCTGCCCCCATAGTGCCTTTTTTAGGCAAGGCTCAAAGTCAAACCCACCTCTGTAAAAAACATAATTAACAAAAAACTGAAGGTTATGCTACTCAACGCCAGGAGTTTAAATCTCAAAATGAATGCACTTGAAGCACTCCTCAGTATGGAGAACGTCGACATCTGTGCAGTAACTGAAACCTGGTTCAAGGCTCCAGAGAGCACCCCAGCACTATTGGGCTACAACTCGTACCACACGTTTCGGCCACAGAACACAGACCAAAACACAAAAGGAGGGGATGTATCCATATTCATCAAGGATACCTACACCTCCAGGTTAGTGGCGCAGCATGATACCTCTGAGATCATCCATTTACCACTAACATTGGGCAAATCTGCAATGCAAATTGTGGCCTGCTACAGATCACCCTCCATGACCCAGGACCACCACACCACCTTTCTGGAGACACTGGAAAACATGAAGGTCCTACCGAACACCCTGATATTGGGCGATTTAAATTACCCTACCATTAACTGGGAAAACTACTTGAGTACAAACTCCCAGGCCCAGCGCTTCCTGGAATTCATCAACTCAAATGCCCTGGATCAGCTGGTAAACTCCCCTACCAGAGGTGAAAACATATTGGACCTGGTCATCACAAACATGGGCGACAGGTGTTCCACACTGGAGGTCAGCCCGTCACTGGTTAGATCAGACCATAAACTAATCACTCTGGATGTCCACACCCCACCACCACCCCCAACTAAGGAAACCACAGTAAAAAACTTTTCTAAAGCAAGCTTCACCTTACTTAAGACAGAGGCGGTACGTTTCACAGCCCCCACGCTAAAGGATAATGCTGCCCAAGATGCAGAAACCTTTACAAATGCACTCTATGAGCACCTACAAAGATGCATGGATCGTGCCATCCCTAGCAAAACCAAGACTCAACCAGTCTGGTGGATCCCTGCCATAAACAGGCTGTACAATAGAAGGAGGAAACTAGTTCAGAAAAAAAGCAAATCCCAAGAAGGAAAGACATCCCTGATCAGTATCAGTAAGAAACTAAGGTCCCTCATAAAATCAACCAAGGCTAACTTTGAAAGAAAAATAGCCAAGGATTCAAAAGATAACCACAAAGTCTTCTTTAGCTATGTTAAGAATCTAAGTGGCAACTCGCAGATATGCACTGAACTGGTGCAAAATAGCACAAAATATACTGAACCTACTGATATTGCCAACATCCTGGCAGATAGATTCAGTGCAAACTTCACCCCCCTCTCACCCCCAAAAGGGCCCACAACAATACCGGAAAAGTGTAGTGTCCCAGAAATCACAGAAGCACAGGTGAAAATAGCCCTTTTAAAAGCCAAAAACACAGCATCAATGGGGCGAGATGGTGTCCTAGGCTGCGTCTTGCACGAACTACAGAATGAACTAACCACCCACCTAAACACGCTGTTCAACCTCAGCCTCTCCACAGGCTACGTGCCCATAGAATGGTGCACAACAACGGTTATTCCACTCCTCAAAGGAGGGGCCACAACTGACCCTGGTAACTATCACCCCATAAGCCTGACTAGCCTGGTCTGCAAGGCTATGGAGCGCATCATCATGGAACTCATTAACAAAGATATTGGGAACCTCCAAACACTTGACCCGACCCAGTTTGGCTTTGTTAAGGGCAGATTATGCCTACTAAACCTGGTTGACTTCTTCGAGACAGTCACCAAGGCCATAGACGAGGGAAAGGTTGTTCACACAGCCTACCTTGACTTCGCCAAGGCTTTCGACACCATTCCCCACTTGGGTATTACAGAAAAACTCACCAGCCTGAACATAAACCCCTACATCATGAGATGGGTTGCCAACTGGCTTACAGACAGAACTCACACGGTAAGAATAGCAGGCTCCAGGTCCAACTCTAAACCAGTCACAAGTGGTGTTCCACAAGGCTCGGTCCTGGGACCCCTACTGTTCGGCATATAGTTCTCAGAAGTACAGGCAAACACAGGAGGACTATGGCTAACCAAGTTCACCGATGACTGCAAACTGGGAGCCATAATTGACTCTCCGGCTGACATGGACATCCTCCAAAAGGGCCTTACTGAGATGGACACCTGGTGTCAAAGTCATGGTCTCAAGCTAAATGCCAAAAAATGCATAAGTCATCCCATCTAGGAAAAACAAAACACCCACGAATTACCACATAGGTGGCAGCCCCCTTAGTACAGAAGAGATCTGGGGACCCAGGTAGATAGTAATCTCTCCTTTGACAATCATATTGCCAAAGTAGTTAGGAAATCCTTCTATGTGGCCCATCTAATTACTAAAGGGTTCGCATCTAGCTTGGTGCACTAGATTGAATCCATGTTGCTATAGGAGCCCATTTGGACCATGGGGGGAGGGGGGCAGTACCAGAGCAAGAAGGGCTACCATTTTAACAACTGCAAGGTAGTATGTGATACATGGGGGTACAGTGCCCATGATTCTCACATTTGTCACACAAGTTCACTGTACCATCTCTTCCTGCAGTGTAAGATTCTGCTGGTCTTGTAGTGGGTAAGTGCAAAGTATTCTAATGCTAACCACTGTTGTGTATGTATCTGTAAAGTAGTATAGGTAGTATTGGGTAATGACCCCGTTTTGTTTTGTGTCCCCTCATTGTTTTGCTTTCTAGGTGATGCAGGCTGCCTACTGAATCCTTAGCTAATGACACCAGTCATTGAGGAGCTCTTTAACACCACCTTGTCCCAGACATGAATGTTCACTGGGCAAGTGTTTGGCCTGCTCAGAGCCTATTTACACTCCCTCAACCATTTGGAGGTCTTCAGTATGAGCCTGTTACTGCATGCAAAATGCTTATGGTCTGCTGCATTCTACATAACTTGATCATGCATCGATCTGGTGTGTAACTGCCACTGCCAGTCACCAGTAGTTACAGTGCATCTCCCTCTATAAAGTGTCTCACCAATGATAACAGTGATGGTGGACAGTCAGTGGCAGTAGCACAGGAACCCCTTCTGCAATTTTGTGCATGATACATGACTGCATGGGTGGTGAACCAGCATCTCCGCAACTATGGGGCATGAGATTCATTGTATGACAGTGAAAAGTTACACATATAACAGTTTGTGGATGTAGTGTTACTAGGGGGTTATGCTGTGGTCAAATACACTGTACATCAGATATTTCTACACATATGATAACATATATTTTCATGTTATTAACTGTCATCATTTGTATAGTGTTCAGTGGACAATGGCACAAGTGCTAGTTGTACTGGCAGACTCTGCATGAACTGAAAAGTCATACATGTTATGCAAAAAGTTTAGAGCTATACTCGGAGCATTTCACTGCAGTATTTGTACTGAAGTTATATTTACATGGTAAAAGATATGTAACTGGCTGCTTTTTTTTTTGTGCTGTTGTCTCATTCCTTTCTTTCAGGTACAAATAACAAGTGCAGTATTTGTTCCATGAATGCATAAACCCAGTGGCTGCAAAGTGATTTCTTGGTAAGTAAGTTCTGTATGGCTGATGGTCAAAATTTAACTTAGATTTGGAAGGTGTCATACACAATTTCTCCAAAGGATAGTGTTGGCGATGGTGCCATAGATCGTGAGCAAGTGCTAGTATATGAACTCAATGCTGAGATCCTCCAATGCTGGAATCTAATTAATAAAAGGGAACCTCTTGATACTGACCTGACTGTGAGGTTTTGTCACATGTTGTGGAAGTCTGACTAAGTCTGACTGATAAATATCTGTAGCACTGTCTTGGGATACATGTACTGTATGACCTCCTCTGCAATGCATACAAACATTCCATCAATCCATGTTCAGTCGTGTTACCATTATGTGTTTGATAAGTCCTTACTAGTGTGTAGATGGAGGCTGACATGGATGCCATGTCTGCAGCCATACTGAGGTTGAGGAGCATCATGATGTTATCCCGGTTCTCCTCCACTCCCATGTAGTGGTGAATGTCTCCATGTATAACTTGTAATGATCTAATCATCTCTACTTGAATCTCAGTGGCAGTAGCGTTGGCCTGAACTATGTAACGGTACATCACCTGTTGGTCAGGCAAAATGTTGTGTCCCTGGAGCTAACTGTATAGGATGTTTTCACCTGGCACTCCTGCATATAGCCATAACAGTGTGTACTGCTATCTCCAAAAAGGTTGTTTCTTTATAAAGTGGTTCAGGCTATGTATAAGAAACAGCTGTTGAGTTACGTGGTGCCCCCTCTTGTTGTAATGCTCTTTCCTCACTATGCTGAGTATGTGACCCTGTGTCACTGCCTTCCTGAGGCTGTTTCATGGGAATGAGAGTTAAGGAGTATCATTGGTAACCATTCTTCTGTCAACATCAGCTTGTTCTGGTGTATCATAATATGTAATTCTTTCTGGTGCTGACCCTGATATTAAATATGTCAACGTGGGGTTAATGTGACACGGAACAGTTTATGATGTACATGGTTGCCATGAAGTGTCTGTAAAATTTGTGCCACAGATGATGTTAATGGAATACCTAATGAAGAAACATTTATGAGTTCTATGTACATAGGTGCCATCGCAAGTACACCTAACCTGAAATTAGCAATGACAGCCACACACTAACCTTATACAGTGCCTGTGTGTGGTTATTGTAGGAGTCTGTGTTAACATCAGTGCAAATGATTCCTGCTGCATCCTTCCCTGCATCAAAGTCATCACCCCTTATAAGGAGAAAGTACTCCTCATCTGGTATTACATTTATTTATTTATTGACCAGGAAAGTCCACTGGGTCAGAAACCCATTTTCAGTGGAGGCCCAGGAAGAAAAGCTCCAGTTACAGTACAAAAGTTTTACATCAAGATAATATTTACAATAAAAGCAGTGTACTAATATTTTATACAGTTTCCTTAGAGATTAGTAATACACAGAGTAGAAAGTTTGATACAATCTGCTTGGGTGTTAGTAGTACACATACAGTATTTTTAATGGTATTCATTAGGTGGAGAGAGAAGAAGACAGTAGATACAATCATAGTAAACAGTTCATTTATGCACCTCAATTCATGGGAAGTATAGGATTAAGCCTAACAGTGAATTGTAGAGGAAAGATAGCGATTGACATACCTTGTCTGATGTAGAAAAGTCAATGACGTTCAGAGGATTTAGAAATTATTACTTGAAGTTAAAAAAGAGTCATACTAGTCAGCAAAATCTTAGAATTTGTTTACATTGCCAAAGTGGTTAGAAAATCCTTCTATGTGGCCCACCTAATCACAAAAGGGTTTGCATCCAGATCAAAAGAGGTCATTGTGCCCCTCTACTCATCACTCATCAGACCCATCATAGAGTACAAAGCCCCATTTGGGATGTACCTTACAAGACACCTGCAACAGCTGGAAAGACCACAGACGTACCTCACCACGAGGATCACTGGCCTCAAACAGATGCCCTATGCAGCTCGACTGAAGAAACTCCAGCTGTACTCGGTTGCATACTGCCTGCTCAGAGGTGATCTCTGCCTGACATACAAGGCCATGTCCAACTCAGAATTGATGGACATGCTCCACCTAAAGAAAACCTTATCCCCTCGAGCCACATGCTCTAGAGATCTAAACCTCACCACAACAATAAATAGGACATGCTGGAGGGATAGATTCCTGTCCCAGAGACTTCCTATGCTTTGGAACAAGATTCCAATCTACATTAGGCAGATCTCCTCACTAGCACTCTTCAAGAGAAACCTTGACGAGTGGATGAGAAATAGAAAGTTTACCCTGGGGATCACTTCAGTGGCTCTGCTGGTCAGAGGCACAGGGAACTTATCTAAGGGGACGGCAAAAGCCAACACAGTCTGGCTAGGCTTATAAATGCCTTCAGGCAGATAGCCTAGTACCTACCTATGAACTTATTTTTGGGAAGCTACTAACTACAAAACTTCAACAAGAACATTTCCCACAAGGAACTACCCCTTTATAAACCACCTCCCTACTTATACTATCTACAGATCTGACAAGCTTCCCATGGATTAAAATGTCACCAGTAGTTCTCCCCATCTATATGAGATATGCAGCTTATTTTCCAAAATCTTGCAAAAATCCTTATGACTTACCAAAAAAAAATCCAATAATAATTCACCAATTTAATTATTTCCTCTGAAATGCAGTATATCTGGTAACAAAAAATATTGGTTCTTTGTCCATCCTTTCTTTTAAAAATGTCCATCCTTATAACTCACAACATTCTTCTTCTCAATTCCATTCAATCTATTCATACTAGCTAATAATATCCCATCCTCATAACTCCTTCTACTAAATATACTAATAGTTTTCTGTAATTCCCTCTTGAAATTACTCTCATCATTACAAACTCTCTTAAGTCTCAAACATTCCCCATAAGGCAGAGCCTGTAGAGTGTGGGGGAAGACAACTGTGTCCATGTAGGAACTGATTCCCACTCTCAAACTTTCTATAAACTTTAGTCTTAATACCCAAAATGATCATGCCCTCCATCTCAATATCTAAAAAAAGTACTTGCATGCCCAATTGCAACCTGTCAAATTTCAAATTAAATCTATTCTTATTCAAATCTTGTATAAATTGTGTTACTAAATCTTGACCTCCTCTGCAAATAAAAAATAAATCATTGATAAATCTATAATATTTTAACACATATTTTCTAAAAAAAAGCAATCACTCCTATAAATTTAACAATCTTCAAAATAACCCATAAAAATATGGGTCTATATTACATAGTCAAAGCTTTAGGTAATTGAATATCTAAAGTGCGATACCAAAACAGTGAAAGCTGTAAACATCGAATGGCCACTTCTGCAAATTCTTTCATAGGAAAAGAATTTGCGTGGCTGAAGGAAAAAAAATTCAAACCCTAATCGAGTGGGGGGCTTTGCCCCCCTCAGACCCCCTAACTAAATATACAAACTCCAAGATCGCTCTACAGTGGAGAAAAGGGCAAATTCCCAATAACAGCCAAGCAAATTCTTTCCCTGCAAAAGAATTTGCAGTAGTAGCTGTTCGATATTTACAGCTTTCACTGTTTAGGTGTCGACCTTTAGGTATTCGATTACCTAAAGTTTTGATCACCTAATATAGACCCTAAACATATTGGCATACATGGGGGCAAAAAATGCCTCCATGGCTGTACCCTGTGACTGTTTAAAAACCTGTCTATTAAATTTGAAAAAATTATTGCTAAGACAAAAATAAATCAACTCAATAACATAGTACATCTTAGGAGTATGCCCTAAAAAATAATACAAAGCTTTCATCCCAAATACATGACTAATATTTGTATAAAAAGTAACAACATCTAAAACAATAAAGTACATATCATTCATCCAACTTATATCTCTTATTTTCTCTATAAAATCAAAAACATCCTGAATATAAGAAGACAATTTAACCACTTCTGGTAATAAATAACTATGTTAAAAAAACAAGAAAAATTATAAGTAAAATAATTATGGGCTGAGACAATTGGAAGACCCAACGGGTCCACAAATCCTTGTGGCTTTTAGGCAAACATAAAAAATGAGCCATAGTACAATCATCACTATTAAACTTATAATTAACATCATCATAAGAAAAATAATTTAATCTCCAACCTTTATTCAACAATTCCTTGTAGTTATCCACCGCTTTTTTATATTCATCAGTGTCCACCACTCGGTAGACATTATGATTATTGAAATGCTGGCAACACATTTTAAGATACTGGGTATAATGCATAATAACCAATTTATTACCTTTATCTCCTGGTTTGAAAACTATACCCCTCCTTTTGCCTAATCCCTGTAACCTTTGCCATTCACTCTTTTTTAAATTATAGTGTATATCAGCCTTATTCCTATTAAAATTGTAATATTCCTGTTCCACAATGTAATTCAACAAAGCAGAGAAATGGTGTATTATGGCATTATTAAACAGGGGTATGAAATGGCTTTTTTGCATTATACCATTAGTATCAAAGTGACAATAAACATTCACTTCACATTCCGAACTACAAGAAAAAAAATTATCATCACTACTACTAATGTCACTATCCAACTCAAACTTCTCTTGTGCTAAGTCTTTATAATTATTGTCCCCTCTAAAAATCTCTCAAGTGTAATTTTCTAATTAACCTAAGAATTTCACATTTTATGTCATATAGCTTCAGTAAAACTATTAGCACAAACTTTAGTCTATAATTCATGACTGACAATTCATCCTTTGTAAAATCATATACATTGATTATATAATGAGAAATGTCTCTAAACACATTAGTGTCCCCAGCAGGTAAATTAACTCCATTTACCTCGTTTAATATCACAGAATTGTTCTCCCTCCCTATTTGTCCCTGCAAAATGTTCATTGTTGTTTCATGAGCATTTACAGAACTGCTCATTCCGCTCATCTCCTCTGTGAAAAGTCCAATGGAAGTTCTCAGAATTACGGGCCGGAGGCAACGATGGATAATGTGAGGACTCCTCAGTATCCCACTCCATCCAGGTAGCTGCACTGTCCGCCAAAGTAAATGAAACACCATGGTGTGCATTATTCCTAACGGGTTGTTCAAATCTTATGCAATGACATTGTTTCCATTGATTCATGCCCCATGTGAATGCCTGATTACATTCATAATCACTTGGATCCCACTTTAACTTCTTTTTTCTTTCAATAATTTCTTGTTCAAAAAGGGACAAATTATCATTCATTTCCGTAAGAAATTATTCCAAAACGAGTTGCTCATTCAGGACAAAATCTCAGAACAACCAGACTTGATGCCCACTTTGATTTTTTGTGCTTTTAACATATCCCTCTCAATCAAAACGTTAACCCATTCCATACTGCACCTCTATGCCACAGCCACACATCATGTCTGGAATTTCTTATCAGCCTCATCCATAATATCAAAAGGAGTAGATGGACTTTTCACAGTCCTGAGATGCTGTGGAGTAATTTCCAATTCCAGGTAATGCTGTAAACTTTGTACATTAAAATGCACAGTGGTCTCTTTAAAAATTAAAAGCTCATGTTTATCAAACAGTAAATGCATTTCTGGTGTAAGAGCAGTCACCGTCTGTTGACCAATAGTAGAAAGAGGATTATTAGAACTCTTGCCCCATTCTTCATCCATTTTATTCAACCAGTCTAGGCAAAACATTCACAACTGACTTCCAAACCCTCTCTCATCATGGAATGCTCACCTGACTGAACAACATCATTTTCCATTGATCTCTGTGTCGGGTCCATATTCTTTTCTCTAAATATTCTTGGCAACTGAGAAAAGGAGTCACTGGTCATGAACAAACAACCACCTCCAACTACAGTGAAAAAACAAAATTAAAATCGAAGGCTAGTTTGTCATCTATAGTAATGCCTAGTAATTTTGCTGTTTTCACTACTTCGATTTCAGTCTTGTTTTGGGAGTAGATTTTAAAGTCCCATGGAGGGGGCTTAGATGGAAATAGCAGTAGTTTAGATTTTTTGGGATTTAACAGTATTCGTGCTTCATTTAGCCAAATTTCTATGGTTGAGAAAATGTTTTGTGCTATTTTTAGAAGATCTTGGAAGTTGCTAGAGGAGGATATGATGGTAGAATTGTCAGCATATTGTATGAGTGAACTTTGTAGAGAGGCTGTGTGGACATTATTTATAAATACATTAAAAAGGATAGACCCCTGTGGGGGACTCCTGTCTTATTAACCAGATAACCAGATTGATTGTTTTGCCATCTGACAGATTGTTGCCTGTTGTTCAGGTAGCTGGCAAACCAGGAAAGGGTATGTTCAGAGCATACTAATGTTGCTAGTTGTTGGAATAGTTTAGTCCATGATACTGTGTAAAAAACTTTGGATATGTGTAATAAGACTACTGTTTTTAGCAGAAGAGAGCCCAGAGCTTTATTCACAGTATCAGTGAAAGAAAGTAAGGCTGTAGTAGTACTGCGTGCAGGACCAAAGCCATGCTGGGTAGGGGCAAGGAGATTAATGCCAGAGAGGTGTTTTATTAGTTGAGTCTGCATACACTTTTCCAATATGTTAGATATTGGTGAGAGAAATGAAATAGGGGGTCAATAGTTAGTTAGATCATTAGTATTTCTACCTTTATGCAATCAGATTATGATGGATTTCTTCCAAATTTGAGGTCCTATGGATTCTGAGATGGATCAGTTAATTAGATGATGGGGTAAGCTAAATTTGGATAGTGGAAGGCTCACCACCAGTGCTGCTACAGAAAATTGCATTCTGCCTACCCTTTGTCCTGGCATGCCCCACTTTGTCATTAGCTCTTTTAGTGCACTGTGCCAAGGTGTGCCTCATTCCCACTACAGTATTTATGACAGCCACTACTTGATTCCACACCTTAGTTCCCCTTGTCTCTCAGCCCCTCCCCCCTTTTCTAAAAACATGTTTTCTATATGTTCTTATTTCACCCATGAAGATATGGTTTTCCTCAAGACTGAAGCTGTCTCTCCTCTGTCTTGTTCCCTAATGTTTCAACATTTTTTAAATTAAAATACTTGTTTGCAAATAATTGCAACTTCCTAATCTATGTGAGTGCAGAAAGTTCTGGTTATGCATTTGATTCAGTAACTGAACAATAGCAAAATCACAGTAAAGTATTATTTATGACTTCTGAGTTTGCCTTTTCTTTGAAGTACTGTCTGTGTTATACGCTTATCTGCTACAGTATGTGTTAAACTGTGTAAAGTGAAATGAAGGCCTATAAGGATTTTTTGGGTGGGTGGGAGAAACCAATTATTAAGTAGTTTCTCAGGTATTTAATCCTTACATTAAAAAAAAGATAAGCTAGTAATATTGTAATAGGGAATGGATGGCAAACTAATAACAGGTTCATAGTTACTAGGTATCTCCACCACCAAAGAGGACATTCTCAGGACTGCAGCATCCACCCCCTTTAAAAGTACAACCCAGTACAGTATCAGCAATATATCTATATACTGTGGGAGTAGAACCCACAGCCATCTACATTAAAAGCAAGTATTCTACCTGTTGTGCTATTATCAACAAACACAAACAGTCTTGGCATAAGCAGCACTAAACTTCTCTCCCCCTGAAGAACTATGCAGCACAAGAAATCTGGAAAAAGCCAAAATTTATTGGGGAAGGACAAAGGCCAAAAACCAGGGACACATTTTAAACATTGCTTGCATAATCTTAGAAAAAGTTGTTAGAATAAAATGTTTTGTGTTACCATGCATATCCTGAAAGATAGGAAGACTGAAACTTAAATGGCTATCATTATTTACTGAATTCAGTTCTCACTAATTTGCCAGAAAACCACAAATTTTAAGTGGAACAGACCCCAAGTATGAGCCAAACATTCCAGACATTCTGTAAAACTTTGGACAGTTGAGAATTATGGACTTAACTCCTTGAATCACAAGTGGTGGTGGTATGGGTAGAGAATTTAGACTCTTGCTCCTTGCACCTAAAGTACAGGGTTTGAGTCTGAGTAATTTTAACCACCAGTTATACCTAACTGGGGCATTTCACACACATACACACACACACACACACACACACACACACACACACACACACACACACACACACGTAAGTACAAAATGTTCAGCACACTGCCATAAGTACAACTTGTTCAGAACTAAGTACAACTAAACTCTTTACAATTGCAGACTCAGGAACCATTCAGCTTATCATAAGTATAAATGTTCAGCACAGAGCAGACTGCTGAGCAAATGTGAAGCTTAACAGAACTAAGTGCAATCTGCTGAAAAGCAATGCACACTTACAGACTGTTGAGCGTACAAATGCAGGCTTGGAAACTGTTCAGCTTATCATATAAAAAGCAATGGCCACACTTAAGTACAAATGTAGACTGATGTTCAGCTTCACATAAGACAATACTTACAAGCACTGCCTGAATAATGGGGACTGATTCTGCAGCAAGTTAAATTATGGCTCGGCATTCGGACAGGCTATCTGTCTGCCTCGTGAAGTTGACATCATCATGCACGCCCTGCATGTGATGACATCAGGAACAAATTTGTCCAAAAAATGGGAAATTCAGAAATTAAAAGGGCCACTTGGGAATTCATGGTACCCCAATATTTTCCCCTCAAAACCAGTATTTACCGAGGAATTTGGTACAGTTGAGAGGTATGATGCTCAGACAGGAAGAGGGATGTCACACCCTAGTGGGTGTATTTCACATTCTAGTAATTTCATTTTCATATGTAACTCTTCATTCCATTTTTAACCTGAAACTATGCAGTCTGTTAAAGTCCAGGACTATGCCCCAACCTCATTTGAAAAAGAGAACAAGATTCTCTTTCACCTGCTGTAGGCATTGTACCTGAAAATGTTGGAGATTGCTGAAGCTGGCAGCACCTGGGAAAAGACAGATATTTGGTTAGAGGTGGGAGATCATCACGGTTCATTGAAGGAGATCTTTGCTCAGGATAGCAGTGCTACCACAAGTGCCATGACTTTCAGAAGTGGAAGAGATACCAGCTGAAAGTCATTTCAGAGGTACATGAGACAAGGCCAGAGTTTTACCATAAGTACATTTTTATTCTATATTAAACTAATATATCAGGATGTGCATGTATACACATATATCCATATATAGCCTAGTATTCTGCAGAGTTTAGTGAAAGTACTGTAATTTTCTTAGTGTAAATGTTATTGAGTTATATACTGATCATTAACTTTGCATTAATGTAAACTGAAATTCTTTAGGCCTTGATTAATGAAATATAGTTCATCAAATAGGGTTGGGGAGTTGGCATAAGGGTTAAGGTGTTTACTTTGCAGAGACAAGATCCAGGGTTTGATTTTGAAATGGGGTAATTGACTATGCTTAAAATGACCCACAAGGGCAGTTAGTCTACTATTTTAAACTTTGTTGGCAGGTTTAGTCCCACTAGACCAATGGCCTCTTTTCAGGGGAGAGCCAATGTATTATTTATATAGACTTGTGGAAATTAGGCAAGGTGCACCTGGGAACTTCCCCTAAGGCATTGTGTATTACGCATCTGTTCCCCAGTTTCTGTTCCAGGTGCAAAGGCAGCCCAGAGAGACTGTTAGGAGCTATGGAGAATGAAAACAAGTGTGAGGAGTTGTATAGAACTGGTAGAATCACTACCAGTAATGGAAAAAAGTGAGTGGAGAGTGGAGGAATTGTTTGTACCAGAGGTGAATGAGGTATTGGAACAGAGCACATCAGTAGAGGAGAAGGTAGTTGATTTGGAGGAGGTATTTCAACAAAAGCTATTTGAGGAAGAAACAGAGAGTCAAAAGGAATGTATTATTACAACCCTCCAGTATGGAGGGTTGTGGGATGATTACTTCGAGCAGATGATCAACCAAAATGAGCAGACAAATGACAAAGCAGTATCATGGAGTGAAATAATGGAGAAAATAGAATAAATTGGGAGAGATAGTAAATCAAATGAAAGAACATATGAGCAAACCATGAAAGGAGGGGAAGGAAGAAAGGAAGAAATTAAGGAAACAAAGAAAAGGTATACAGTCTGAATAAGCAGCAAAAAGGAGAAAGCTTTAGACAGGTATGAGGTATGGGACTCCTTGATTGTACCTTTAGGTGTTACTGTAAAGGAGGTAAGAGCTTTCATTGTTATTAACAAAGAGACTTTTTGTACTTATTATTCGAAAATGGACAGTTTATGGAAAATATAATAAGAAAATATGAACAAAAAGAATGCATATCCTTAGTCAGAGTATGTTGTTCAATCATTTTTTAGACAAACAAAAAAAGAATATTGGTTCAAATTAGAACAGAGGTGGAATCTTTGGATTTAAAAATGCATTTGCTGACTGTTTGCAAGGAAGCAATGGCTACAACAAAGATTTATGATGAAAGAGGACTTTGGACTAGGGGATGTGAATGTGGTGTTATTCTAAACATGGAAAATAATAATGTAAGCCTTATACCAAGTGTTATAAATGTGAATGGTAATAGAGGTTTTGTAAGATACAGGTGCAACCAAAAACTTGTTTTTTCTGTGTAAAAGATGATCATTTAATTGCTGAATACAATAAAGGAAATGTTTTATATGTGGAAAGGCAGGACATGATGCAAAAAAAAATGTGAATTAAAATGTGAAAACTGTGGCAATACCGGGCATGCATGGTTAGAATATGACAATTATGACAATAAGTTGAAGCTGAAGAAAATATACAAGGATTGGAACAAGTTAAAATTTAATTCAGGAAGGTACAGCTCTGAATGAGACAGATAAAGATATAGAAAATAATATTAAAGAAAAAAGAAATAAAAGAAAGGAAGAAAATAATGAATTGAAGAAGAATATGTAAACTGGCAAACAGTTGATAAAGAAAAGGGTTAAGGAAATGAAAAAGAAAATATAAATGCATGTCATTTAAAGAAATCAAGAAAGGCAAAAGGTGAGATTTCTTTCTTTCTCTTTTTCTCCGTCTTTTTTGTTAAAAACTGAAAATATTAGCTGTAAATGTCAAAAGTATGAAATATTAAGAGGAGAATAGATATACTAGAATGGTGTGCTTTGTTCATTGTTCATGTTATCATAATAGAAGATATTAGATTTCATTTGGTTAGAGGTGCTCTCAATGTATGCACATCATGCCAGGTAATAAAGTATGCATAAAGGGGAAAACCTATAGTATTAATGGCAAATACAATTGTGACAGCAAGAGAGTAATTTATGTAGCACAGTGTGTGAAATGTTGCGCATTCTACATAGGCAAGACAGAAAGGTCATTGAAGAAAAGGGTATATGAGCATTGTTATGCCATTGGCAGAAATGATTTAAGTAATGCTCTTGCCAGGCATTTACGTGATGAACCCGACCATTTCTTTCTATTTTCTGTCATTCAACAAATTAATATAAGTACCAGAGGGGGTTCATGGCAACTTTGGTTGGAGGAGCAAGAGTTATTATGGCAAATTAGAACGTTGGCTCACATTCCTCCAGGATTGAATGAGTATGCATCAATAAAAAGCATACTGAAAATTAAAGCATTAAATAGATGATAATAGTTATATTTGGGCTGACTATACATAGTTTATTTGTAAATAAATAAATAAATTAATATTTTATAGACACTTGGCATATACAAATGTCAAGTGATGTTTCAACATTTTGTTTTTAAAAAATGGTCCATGTGAAATAGTTTCATTTGAAGTAATTTCAAAAAAACTTGTACATTGGTTGACTTTTATGTCAGTTCTTGTTTTGTTTTGCCCGGGGTTATTTTGCTAGGCCATGACAAGTATTTAGCACTAGTATGCAGGTAGAACATTTCATTATATAAGTTAGTGGGAAATAAATATTAACAATTTTTTACATAATGTTTTTACATAATGTTTTACATAATGTTTTATATATGGTTCATAAAAATGTGTGTGCATAATATCAGTGTATTATATACATTGTGTATGTGTAAAGTGCATAGTTGTAATATATAATTAATTAATATGCAGATATATATATATATATATATATATATATATATATATATATAAATATTGGCATTATTTGTATTGTCAGTTTATGTGGGGGGAAAATTGTTGCTTTCTTGTAAATACAATTAATGATTGAATTATTGTTTAATTGGGTGATATCATCCAATTAAGAGATATATTTAAAGAAGGCAGGAGGGTTGTTCAAATTGTGTATGTCTGAAGAAGGTTGGGGTATTACCTCGACCAAAAGCGCTTACGTTGAATAAACAGTCCGTGCATCATCTGGTTTCTGCTTGGATCGTTTCTGTTACATTTTTCGAGTTTAGTTTTTGGTTTGTTTAGCGTTTTACTAGAAGATATTAGATTATTAACAGAGGAGAAAAGAATGCAAACAGGAAAAATGTGAAATGGATCAATTATATGGAATATGGGAAAAGAAATGTGTTCTGGTATATGTATATTATGCCAAGCAAACATCAAAGTATTAGATGTGACAATAGTGGAATTAGGATGTATTACTGTACTAGAATTAAGATGGAATAAAAGTGTTTTTAGACTTATAGCCATATATGCATATGTTACAAAAAAGAAAGCAAAGTAATGTTTAGAAAGCTTCTAAATTATGTATGTATTAATATGGATATAATATTGGTAGGAGACTTTAATTGTAATTAGAGAATAAACAAGAAAAAAGAATATGATGTTAAAGTAGTTAATGAGATTATGAAATGTGGAAAATTCTATGTATGTCAAAATAGACATTGGACTTATAGAAGAAATGAGATTATGATGGAAATTGATTATTTTTTGGTATCAAATTGTGCAATAAGGAATAAAAACCACTGGATTTTCTGATCATTTAGCAATATGGGTCGTAGTGCAAGAAAAGGAAAGATATATAAAATACAGAAAGGAATTAAAATAATAAATGAGAAAGAATTAGAACAAGATGATAAAAAATAGTGACATTATGGGAAAATAACATAAGCATGAGAGAATTTTATGAAAATTGGACAACCTGGTGGATTAGTTTTAAAGAAAAATATAAAACTTGTTTTTTAGAATGTACTGAAAATAAGAGAAAGAAAGAAAAGAATAAATATAAGAAATTAAGACAAGATATATTTTGAGGTATATTAAAAAGAGAGAGATTTTTATGAAAAAGAAAGAGAAATATATGAAAAGAATCAAGTAAAGATCAATAAGTTGTTATATATGCAAAAATATCCTTGCACTGTGTGTGCAGGAGCTCTATCAGGCAATATGTCTGCCTTGCGATCCAGGAACAGCCTGCAGGGGCATGCACGAGTGCTCCTGCACTAGTCCTGCACGGACTAAGCCCATGTATGCAAATCACCCCGTTTACAGGAGAAATCCATGCAAATGATGTGATTTTGTGATCTAGGAAGCTTGCAACCGGTCGTGCAGGACTAGTGCAACCTGCAGAAATGTACTTGGTTAGTAACCGAGTACATTTTTGCAAACTCCAAAATATAGCTGTGACAGCTCCAAATAAAGGCTGCATATCAGTTAGTAAGCATGCCAATGGCCAAGTGTAAGGCCATTGGCATTGCAAACAGGCAAAAAAATAAAAAAAATAAAAAAAAAATCAACTTTTGTTTTTTTTAGCCAATCTTGGCTGTTTAAGCGTAGGGCAGCGGCGAGCAAATGGGATCGGGGGGAAATAACAAAATAAACCTAAATTAAGCATTCTAACTAAAATCAGTATTCTGCCATGCAAGTCAATGGCAGGCAGAAGACAACATGGCTAGTGAGTAGTGGTTGCTAAGGGGGGAGGTTCAGTGTGAGACATGTAACTATGCATTAGCAGGCAATCCTATGCAAATGAGGGGAATGAAAGTGAATCCCAGATTTCCCCAGCATGCTAGTCAGGTCCCAACAGTGTAAGAGTAGGAATAGCTTGGTGCAAGCCTAGGAGTTAGCTGACATCATAGGGGTGTGTGTCAGGCATACTGTAAGTGTATTGGAGCCCTGTGGCTTGGGTTTGCTCCTAGCTTAGCACAGCTAAGCTAGGGGGTGTGTCTGAATTTGCCTAGCACTCTTTACATTGCCTAAGCAGGTGTGCGCACTGTGCACCAGGTTTTAAAGGAAGAAGACAAAAGTTAAACCAGGAAATAGCTGCACTGTGCACATTTGAGCACTCCGTTTGCATGGTTCACCCCTGGGCTTAAACAGGAAG
Source organism: Protopterus annectens (assembly GCF_019279795.1). Classification (NCBI taxonomy): domain Eukaryota; kingdom Metazoa; phylum Chordata; order Ceratodontiformes; family Protopteridae; genus Protopterus; species Protopterus annectens. Next base: position 287,392,682 of record NC_056733.1, read on the forward strand.
GCAATGGGAAGAGAAAACAGCAGTAGGAAGGTAATCAAGGTGAACTAGCATAGTTGGCAGGTGAAATGTATTAGAATCAGACAATTACACAGGCAGCAGACCAGCCCAGCCCAGAATACTACTATAAACTATGCAAACACCTTCCCCTCTGGTTTTTCCCACACTCTACACCACCGGTGTATACAAGCGGGGAACATTTAACAAACAAACCTACAAAATGAGAGGGGTTGCAGCAGGCAACATAGAACAACATGTGCAAGAGGCTGAGGGTGGTGAGGATGTGAATGCTGCCAATCAACCCACAGCGAGGAGACGGAGAAGAGTGTACAGACCCAGGGTAACCTACCAGGGGCTACATGAGCTGGAGATAGTGGAGCGCTATAGGGTGGACAGGGACCTCCTACAGCAAATTGTAGAGCTGTGCTGCCCACGCCTGACACACCAAACTGATCGAGGGGAACCCATCCCAGTGGATACCAAGGTATGTGTAGGCCTAGGAATAGGTACCTCCCAAAGTTCAACTTGGGATATCACGGAGATCTCACAGGCATCAGCATCCAGAGTATTCCACCAGTTCCTGGATGCCATGTCAGCACATGCCAGTGGGCACGTATATTTCCTCAACACCCATGAGGTGTTGGCCAGCAATATGTGTCTCTTCCACCAAATAGCAGAACACCCTGAGTTAGTGGGTGCTATAGACTGCATGCACATATGCATCAAAGCACCACCTGGTGATCAGGGTAGGGCCTACATCAACCGCAGAGGCATCCCCTTCATCAACTGTCAGGTCATCTGTGATGCCCAGGGCATTATAATGAATGTGTGTGCTGGCTGCCCTGGAAGCTATCACAATTCCCACATTTGGCATCTGATGCAGCTGTACCAGAGATTTGCCAATGGGGATATCCCCTATGGTTACCTAGTGGGGGATGCTGGTTACACACTGGAGTCGTGGCTGATGACACCCATCAGAAATGCACACACACCTGAACAAGAATGCCATAATGAGGCACACACACAGACCAGACTTATAATAGAGCATGTGTTTGGGATGCTGAAGTCAGGGTTCTGGTGTCTAGACACATCTGGTGGACCCTTGGAGTACTCACCAGCTACATGTACTCAAATTGTTATGGTATGTGCCATGCTACACAATATGATCCTGAAGAAATAGCTGCAGCAGGAACAGCATGGGGTAGGGCCACACAGCCCCGCATCAATGCCAAGGCCTGCACAGGCACATAGTGACTTGGAGGAGGAACAACCTGATCCTGCCCCAGTAGGCAGATGGAGGTATGCCCAGTATGCCGAGGCCATGGCAAAGAGACAACGCATAGCACATACACTGACACAGTAGGGACCCAGGGAATGACACCTCTCTCTGACTCACACATACAGTAAAAGGATGTCAAACATGACACTACCTGTGCTCAACCATGTATAGGGAGTGTACTATATGCATCTGACATAGGCAGCCCTCCAGCACCATCCACAATTCTGGCACACCCACAAGGTAAGTCAATCAACCTACCAACTGCCAAATGGAGTAGAATGTGTCGTTACCTGTATCTATGGTATGGATGCGAGCATGCAAGGGAACTGGATGGCTGAATGTTATGGCAGCAGAAAGTAGACACCCATGGTGGCACCATGACATCTGTAACACATACTGGAGTCACCATAGTAGCCAGTACCACACAGGGTGACAAAACCCAATGCAGGAAATGTGCTGGGTGACATGTGTGTCCATATGACTCACACATGCCAGTCAGGGCAGTTCACATATCCAAAAATAGTCTCAGCCAGCAGGACAGATGTAGACAAACCCAAACAGAGCCTGTGCTATGGCCTCTGAATGATGGCTATGGGCAACCATCCCCCCAGGCCTACACAGACAGACTATAGCAGGTCAGGCAGTGGGATGTTAGTTCTGAAAGGTAGGAAGTCAGACACTAATATGTAGGGCAACCAAAGCTAAAATCTGCATTACACTGGTTTGCCTCTAGTCAGCCTGATAGGTAAGAATACAGAATGAAATGGAGTACCTGACATACCAGTACAGTCATAGCAAATGTGTACACGTGTCAGGTGTGCCCCCATCCTACATAGTAATGTAATAACAGTCAGGTGTGCCCCCCCCAATCCTGTGTAGAAATGTAGAAATAGACAGGTGTGCCCCCCATCCTACATAGTAATGTAATAACAGTCAGGTGTGCCCCCCCAATCCTGTGTAGAAATGCAGAAATAGTCAGGTGTGCCCCCCCATCCTATGTAGAAATGTAGTAACAGTTGGGTGTGCCCCCCATCCTATGCAGAAATGTAGTAACAGTCCATGCCAAATGATTGACGGATACCTTGCAGAAACAGCATGCTACCTATAGGTGTACAATACAAAGGTCAGCACTGCAGTACAAACTACCCTGACTCAATCCACACATTAAATACAGATGGGCATACTGGGCATGCTCACACATTTAAACACATGATGGCCATGTCTCCAAACACCAGTGGACCAGACATGACAACACACTATAATAAGCCAAAGGTAGATGTACATAGATGTGTGGAAGAGGGTGACTGGGACAAGGAGCCATCCAGGCCTGTTCCACCCAGCACACAGGCAAAGGTCCCCAACCACATGAGGGTCAGATGTCACTCACTGCAGATACTACCCACCGGTATCTGTCAGCATTATAGACTATGTGGTGCACGTGCTAGCTGTGCACCACATAGACTGTACAAGGAAGTAGTCATCTAGCAGCTGTATACACATACCTGTGAAATATGACCCTGTGTGTGCCCACATGTGGCATGTCAACCTCTAGATGAATGGGTTATGGCCCATTCACACACACTGCCCTCCCCATAGCCCTACTATAACAAGCCTGCTGAGGTCATCCACAGTGGGAGAGTTGTAGCCCAGTAATCTCTGTGGTGTGTCCCATAACTGTGTACTGCTGTAGTGTGATAAACTCATTAGGTAGGAGTTCCAGTCCCAGACATGGCAACTGTGTGTGTGTTTATGTGTGTGTCTGTCTGTCTCTGTCTGTGTAGAGAGCAATGCTTTTTAGGGTCGTCACACTCCCTACAATTGAGATGCTCTACTTTGGTAAGGCTGCTGATGTCAACCACCTAGAAATACATCTCTGGGAAGGTTGTAGCCTAGTAACCTCCGTAGTGCATGCCATAACTGCGTACTGCTATAGTGTGATAAAATAGTTAGGTAGGAGTTCTAATCCCACACTTGGCAACTGTGTGTGTGTGTGTGTGTGTGTGTGTGTGTGTGTGTGTGTGTGTGTGTGTGTGTGTGTGTGTGTGTGTGTGTACTGCTGATCTAACCAGCATATCCTATAACTGAAAAGTTCATCTCTACTTGATTCGCAAGTAGACTATTCTCTATCTGTAAAGCCTAGCACTTACTCCTACAGTACTTGCACCTTGATAAAGCACTCTTATTATAGATAGTACCCCACCAGCCGAAAACCCACTTCCCCCGGAGTCCTTTGAAAGTTCTTTATCTACTACTTCTAGTATGTCGAGGGATCAGTTGCTAGTGTCCTCTCCAGCTCAACTGGTGAACCTGGGAATATTGAGGCAATGTTACAATTGCCTCATGTACACAGACAATCCTCTCCTTCTCCCACAAAACACAAATACATGCGAGATGCAACTATACGGCCAAACTGGAGGCTGAGCTCTCTCAACATAGGACTGGCAAGACCAGACAGGAGGAGAAGGCAACCACACAATACATACCCAGTCACACATGGTACCATCACAACTTCAAATCATACACATACTCACACAAAGACATACTCGGAGGCTCTGATCAAAAATTTACCAAAACAGCAGAGGCCACCAAAGCAGACACCCAAACAACTACCACCTCACGACCCAACACATGCAACACATAGACCACACAGTCAGAGTGTCAAACAGTCACAGCCCTTAAGGCCAAACAAAATGCCAGACACACTTGTCATTGGTGATTCCATAGTCAGACACACTGACGTCCCGCTCACCAGACTGAGTAAGGAGAAGGTCACAGTAAGCTGCCTGTCGGGCGCTAGAATCCGCCACATAACGCAAGCACTCAGGTCTGCAGGTACAAGTACGACTCAGTCATTGTCCACGCTGGTGTCAACGACCTGAGACGTACCTCCTTGGACTACATGAAAAGGGACGTCGAGGAGCTCTCTGATTATGTAGCCCAGGCAGGTATGACCCTGACCTTGAGCAGTATCCTACCTTCACCTAGAATGATGCCACAATACAGTGATAAGATGATCAGCTTTAATAATTGGCTTAAATTCTGGTGTCATTCAAAGGGGATCCAATGTCTGTCTGCCTGAGATGACATGCTGGACAAGCCACGCTGCTTCGCAAGGATGGCTTGCACCTGTCACCCTGGGCTTCGGATATTGGCAAAGGCTCTTGCCACCCCATAGTGCCTTTTTAGGCAAGGCTCAAATTCTAAACTACCACCCTAGAACACCAAAAGGAAAAAACTAAGGGTAATGCTGCTCAATGCCAGAAGTCTCAATCTCAAGATGCACGACTTTCGAGGCCCTTCTCAATATGGAGAACATTGATGTCTGTGCTGTGACAGAAACCTGGTTCAAGGCTCCTGAGAGCACCCCAGCACTAACAGGTTTCACCTCATATCATACGTTCCGCCCCAAAATCCGGACAACACCAAGAAAGGAGGGGTGTCCATATTCATAAAGGACACCCACACCTCAAGGTTGGTGGCAACGACGATGCATCGGAGACCATCCAGGTGCAATTAACCATAGGCAAGACTGCTCTGCAATTTGTAGCATGTTACAGGCCACCCTCTCAAACTCAGGAACCTCACATGGCCTTCCTGAAAACATTGGAGGGATAAATGTATCTCCAAACACCATCATACTAGGTGACTTCAACTACCCTAATATAGACTGGGAACACTACTCAAGCCCGAACACTCTAACCCAAAGATTCCTGGAGTTCATAAACTCAAATGCCATGGAACAACTAGTCACCATCCCCACAAGAGGTGAAAACATACTTGATCTCATCATCACGAACATGGGATCAAAATGTTCAACACCGAAGTATACCCCTCACTGGTGAGATCAGATCATAAACTAATCTCGAGGGAGGTCCATATCCCGCCCAGACCTGAAACAAAAAAGACTACAGTGAAAAACTTCTCAAAAGCCGATTTCACACTTCTAAAAACTAGTGTGGTCTCCTTTAAGGCCCCTGAGCCAGTGGTAAACATTACTCAAACCGCTGAATCACTTACAAATGCCTTCTACCAGCACCTACAGGACTGCATGGATCAGGCAATCCCAAACAAAACTAAGACTCTCTGTACCAAAGGCAAGCGTCCAGTCTGGTGGACCCCAGCCATAAACAAGCTCTACAACAAAAGGAGGAAGCTACTACAAGATAGAGCAAAATCCTTGAAAGGTAAGACACCTTTGATCATTATAAGTAAAAAACTAAGAGCTCTCATAAAATCATCAAAGGCAAATTTTGAGAGAAAAATCGCCAAGGACTCTAAAGACAATCATAAGGCCTTCTTTAGCTATGTTAGAAACCTAGGAGGAAACTCCCAGATATGCTCAGAATTAGTTCAAAATGATGTGAAAATTACTGAACCTACACACATTGCTAACATACTGGCTGACAGGTTCAGTGCAAACATCTCCCCCCCTCCCCCCCAAAAGGAGAGATATCTATTCCAGAGGATTGTAGCCCCCCAAACATCTCCAACGCCCAGGTGAGAACTGCCCTCACTAAGGCAAAAACACAGCATCCATGGGACCGGATGGTGTCCCCGGCTGTGTGCTTCATGAACTCAATGAGGAATTAAACCCACAGTTAGGACAGCTGTTTAATCTTAGCCTCACCTCAGGATACTACCAAGGAGTGGCGCAGGCGACTGTGGTCCCACTTCATAAGGGCGGTGCCTCCACAGACCCTGGAAATTACCGCCCATTAGCTTGACAAGCCTTATCTGCATAGCCATGCATAGGATCAAAATGGAACTCATAAATAAAGACATAGGTAACTTGCAGACTTTGGATCCAACCCAGTTTGGCTTTGTCAAAGGCAGATCCTGCCTCTTAAACTTGGTTGACTTTTTGAGACAGTCACCAAGGCCATTGATGAGGGAAAGGCAGTCCATACAGCCTACCTCGACCTGGCAAAGGCCTTGACACAATACCCCACTCAGGTAGCAGTGAAAAAGTCATCAGGTTGAATGTAAAGGCATACATCACAAGATGGGTTGCAAACTGGCTGAGCGACAGAACCCACAGGGTCAGAGTTGCTGGAGCCAGGTCAGACTCAAAGCCTGTCACAAGTGGTGTCCCACAGGGCTCAGTCCTGGGTCCACTCTTGTTCGGCATCTACTTTTCTGAAGTACAAGCAAACACAGGAGGGTTATGGCTGACAAAGTTTGCAGATGACTGCAAACTGGGCGCCATAGTCGAAAACACATCTGACACAGATATCCTCCAGAAGGGCCTCACAGAAATGGATAACTGGTGCCAGAGCCATGGCCTGAAGTTAAACGCCAAAAAATGCATAGTCATACCCTTCGGGAAAAACAAGGTTACCCCTAGCTACCATATAGGTGACAATCCACTGAGCACAGAAAAAGTCATCAGGGATCTGGGGACCCAAGTTGACAGTAGTCTTACGTTTGACACTCATGTTGCTAAAGTAGTTAGGAAAACCTTCTATATCGCCCACCTGATCATGAAGGGATTCACATCTAGATCAAGGGAGGTCATCGTCCCCCTGTACTCATCACTCATTAGACCTATGATTGAGTACAATGCCCGTTCGAATGTATCTGACCAGACACCTGATGCAGCTTGAAAGGCCCCAAAAGTTCCTCACCAAAAGGATAAAGGGTCTCAAAAATATGTCTTATGCTGCCCGACTGAAAGAACTCCAGCTTTATTCAGTCTCATACCGCTTGCTCAGAGGTGACCTGTGCCTGACATATAAGGCCATGTCAAACCCAGATTTGATGAATATGCTTCACCTCAAAAAATCTAGATCTCTCAGAACCACAAGGGCGGGAGACTTAAACCTTGACACGGTTATAAATAGAACGTGCTGGAGGGACAGATTCATCACCCAGAGACTCCCTATGCTGTGGAACAGAATCCCGGTACATGTGAGGCAGAGCACCTCGCTGGCCTTGTTCAAGAGGAATCTTGACCAATGGATGGGAGATCGCAGATATACCCCAGGGATTACTTCAGTGTCACTGCTTGACAGAGGCACAGAAAAATGATAGGCATAGTTTTTATTCAAACTAAAGGGGTGGCGAAAGCCACATAACTATGGGCTAGGCTTATAAATGCCCTTGGGCAGATAGCCTAGTATGAACCTATGAACCTATGAACCTATGTGTGTGTGTGTGTGTGTGTGTGTGTGTGTGTGTGTGTGTGTGTGTGTGTGTGTGTGTGTGTGTGTGTGTGTGTGTGTGTCTGTCTGTGTAGACAGCAATGCTTTTTAGGTAGTCACACTCCATACAATTCAAATGCTCTACTTTGGTAAGGCTGCCAATGTCATCCACCTAGAAACACATCTCTGGGAAAGATGTAGCCCAGTAATCTCTGTAGCGCATGCCATAACTGCATCCTGCTGTAGTGTGGTATAGGACTTTGGTAGGGTTCTGTTCCCACCCATGGCAGTTCTAGATGTTATGCGTGTGTTTCAATGTCTGTGTAAGGAGCAATGCATTTTAGGCTAGTCACACTCAATACATTTCAAATGCCCTACTTTGGCAATCCTGCTGATGTCATTCACTGTGAAATACACCTTTGGGGAAGGAACTCTCCAGTAATCCCTGTAGGTGCATCCTATAACAGCTTCATGCTGTAGTGTGATATAGACCTTTGTTAGGTGTTTTATACCCACACATGTCAATTGTGGATGTTTTGTGTGTTTTCAATGTCTGTGTAGGGAGCAATGCATTTTAGCCTAGCCACACTCACATACAATTCAAATGCCCTACTTTGGCAATCCTGCTGATGTCATCCAATGTAAAATACACCTTTGGGGAAAGAGTTCTCCAGTAATCCCTATGGTGCATCCTATAACAGCTTCATGCTATAGTGTGATATTTATTTTTATTTATTTTATTTTACATTTGTTGACTGGGCTAGTCTAACTGGATGTATGTCCGTTTTCAGTAGAGGCCCAGGGAGATAAGCTCCACATAAAAAGATTAACATAAAAAGAGATTAACATAAAAAGATTAACATAAAATGATTAACATATAAATGCATGTTCAGAAGTTATTTGCAGATTATTACATAATATTTAAATTGTTGAATACACAAATTATTACAGAACATTAGATAAATTTGCTAGAAACTCTATTCTCAAGGACATTTTTTTTAGGATAGAATAAGGAACAAATATGGACTAGTCCATGAAAGTAAAAGTAATGGATGAGAAATACTGGGTCAGCAGTGATGATGATAGCAATGCCATTTTTGATTAGTCTGGGTTTGTACAGGGGCATAACCAGTGTATTTTTCAGGTAAAGTTTAAATTTTTGTTTAAATAGTGATAAAGAGGACAGTGAAGTCAGTTCATATGGAAGTTGGTTCCAGAATTTTCCAGCAGCATTAGAGAACAGAGAGTCACCAGAGATATTGTTGGATTTATTTGTGGATACTAGTAATTTCTTAGATGAGCATAAGGTATTAAGGTTTTTATATCGGGATATAATTAACACACACACACACACACACACACACACACGTGCACACACGTGCACACACACACACACACACACACACACACACACACACACACACACACACACACACACACAAAGGTTTTTATATGGGAATATCGATCTCTGTTAGGGGTTCTATAACCACACCTGTCAGTTGTGGATGTTTTGTGTGTGTGTTTCAATGTCTGTGCAGGGAGCAATGCTTTTTAGCCTAGCCACACTCACTACAATTAGAATGTCCTACTTTGGTAATCCTGCTGATGTCATCCACTGTGATATGCACATTTGGGGAAGGAGTACTCCATAATCTCTGTGGCTCGTACTATAACTGCGTACTGCTGTAGTGTAATAAACTAGTTAGGTAGGAGTTCTAATCCCAGACATGACAGGTGAGTGTGTGTGTGTGTGTGTGTGTGTGTGTGTGTGTGTGTGTGTGTGTGTGTGTGTGTGTGTGTAACTCATATCCTCTGTGGAGGTGGTTGTGAGTGTATAACAACTGGGCCCAATGTGGAGTGGGTTTTGCAAATTTCTTATATGGTGGCCCTAGTATATATCACAATGTCCACCGTACTGGGATAACAGATGTGAAATAGCTGAGAGGCTGGGGTGCAAATCCATACCCGTACATGTGACATCAAGGCCAGGCAAGCAAAGTTAGCAACCCTAGTATTAGCCAAAGAACACTCTCAACCCATGTCTCATACACACACACACACACACACACACACACACACACACACACACACACACACGCGCGCGCACTTGCCTAGGCAACAGCCTAGGTTGGTAGTACACTGCATATTGCCCACTGATAGTAAATATGGAGTGATTGCAGTGGCCTACAGAGGGCATGACACCCTGTCCATCTGTCCAATAGGCATGTATATGCAGACAGTGCACCTTCCCCATGTTCCACACTGGACACCTGCAACACATGTGGTGCCATCAAATGTGACCCACAAAGGACATACCATGCATGAAAACATGCCCCATATGGACAGATGCCACTGACACCAGGGAATGCTGTTAGCATGCTATCAAAGTAGGTGCAGGGTAAACATACTGTCCATTACCAGTTCCGGCCACATGAGGCCAAGACTGGCACATCTGATGATAATCTGTGTACACAACATCGGCCAAACACCCCAGGTACAGTTTAAATGTCACTGTACATGCATGTGGGAGGTGTGCACATCACAGACACCATCCATGTCATGGACTAAGGAACACATACATGGCAAGCAATGCAAAGCATTGGCCACATGCAATAGTCACCCAGGTGACTGCATGGTGAATATAATACCCACCTGTGTGGGCAAATCCAGAAACTACAGCCCTGAGCCACAATGCAGACCATTGTCATGTGGTCTGATGCCAAGGTATACCCATCACCTAGCCTTGTATAGCTGTCTGGCACAGTTGATCACTACACACCCATGAATCAATGCACCCATGTATGTCAGTACTGTCACAGTGTGTGTGTGTGTGTGCGTGTGTGTGTGTGTGTGTGTGTGTGTGTGTGTGTGTGTGTGTGTGTGTGTGTGTGTTGTATGATGCGTATGTTCACATTCACACTCACTACAATCCCCATTGGCATACTGAAGCATGCTGTCTGATGTCAGACACCTCCCCATACTCTTTGCCCATATAACCACCATATGACCCCTGTGGTGCATGTGATAACTGCACAAGTAATGTGTTGTGGCAATCTCACTAGTGATGAGTTGTATTCCTGGCCCTGCCAAGTGTGTCAATGTGTGTACATCCATGTGAGAATGTGGCTGTGTTGATGCTGGCACCTGTTCATGTGGACAGGCACATGTACTGCAACTACCATATAGCTACCATATCCCTGTTGCAGATGTCACTTACCATCACATATACGTTCTGAGGGCTCGACAACATGTAATCTATGTGGCGCATCCAATAACTGCATAGAAATGTGATAGCACTACATAGTCCTCAGGGGTTTGATACACTGTGCTAGTAGGTGTGTGACACAAACATGCTTAAGTTTTACTCCCCCACCCCTTCCTGACTTGTCCTTGCCTCTGTCTGCCTCTCTCACTCCCTCTCTGGTGGATGTGGAGACCTACACCTGCTTTGGTTAGGCAGCAGCATGTGTATTTTAAGTGATGCTCATGATCAGCTGATGGCTTCTGCATGAATTGCAGCCCTCCCCTAGCTGATTGCATGTGGAATAGCTGTGGTAACATTCCCATAGCCAATATCTAGGAACATCATGTTGGTGTTGGGCCTTTTAATTCACTGTGAGCAGGAACTCGATCTGTTGTTTGGCAATGTGTGTACGTCCATGTGAGAATGTGGCTGTGTTGATGCTGGCACCTGTTTATGTGGACAGGCACGTGTACTACACCTACCATATAGCTACCATATCCCTGTTGCAGATGTCACTTACCATCACATATACGTTCTGAGGGCTCGACAACATGTAATCTATGTGGCGCATCCAATAACTGCATAGAAATGTGATAGCACTACATAGTCCTCAGGGGTTTGATACACTGTGCTGGTAGGTGTGTGACACAAACATGCTTAAGTTTTACTCCCCCACCCCTTCCTGACTTGTCCTTGCCTCTGTCTGCCTCTCTCACTCCCTCTCTGGTGGATGTGGAGACCTACACCTGCTTTGGTTAGGCAGCAGCATGTGTATTTTAAGTGATGCTCATGATCAGCTGATGGCTTCTGCATGAATTGCAGCCCTCCCCTAGCTGATTGCATGTGGAATAGCTGTGGTAACATTCCCATAGCCAATATTTAGGAACATCATGTTGGTGTTGGGCCTTTTAATTCACTGTGAGCAGGAACTCGATCTGTTGTTTGGCAATGTGTGTACGTCCATGTGAGAATGTGGCTGTGTTGATGCTGGCACCTGTTTATGTGGACAGGCACGTGTACTACACCTACCATATAGCTACCATATCCCTGTTGCAGATGTCACTTACCATCACATATACGTTCTGAGGGCTCGACAACATGTAATCTATGTGGCGCATCCAATAACTGCATAGAAATGTGATAGCACTACATAGTCCTCAGGGGTTTGATACACTGTGCTGGTAGGTGTGTGACACAAACATGCTTAAGTTTTACTCCTCCACCCCTTCCTGACTTGTCCTTGCCTCTGTCTGCCTCTCTCACTCCCTCTCTGGTGGATGTGGAGACCTACACCTGCTTTGGTTAGGCAGCAGCATGTGTATTTTAAGTGATGCTCATGATCAGCTGATGGCTTCTGCATGAATTGCAGCCCTCCCCTAGCTGATTGCATGTGGAATAGCTGTGGTAACATTCCCATAGCCAATATCTAGGAACATCATGTTGGTGTTGGGCCTTTTAATTCACTGTGAGCAGGAACTCGATCTGTTGTTTGGCAAACAACATCTCAGATGGATTGAGGATTTCCCTCTAACAACATACACTGTGGAAACAGAGCAACACACAGGAGGGGAATGTGCCTGACATGACTACAGACTGTAAGTGCTACTATACTGCATTTGGAGTGATGTTGGTTTAACACGGTGTGTGTGTGTGGATATGGCTGTCCAACATGTTTTAATACCTGCCATGTCATTTCTATGTTTATGAGGAATCCCGACCTGTAGGGTCATCTGCAGACTGGGCAGTGTGTGGTGCCTTTGGTTTTATGCATTACCCACAGAGCATCTATCTATGAACTGCAGAAGGTAGTGTGAGGATTGCAGTCTGTAGATGGTGAAAGCTGTGACAGTTACTGACTTCATATCCCTCATAGGACATATGTTGCAACAAACCCTGTTACAACAGTAAATGTATGAGGTTATCACAGTAACATGTCAGTATTGGTCCTGTGTATGTGCTTTCAGCCACAACTCTGTCAACCTTTGTACATATGTCATGCATTAAGAGGTGCATATGTGCTGTACACCATAATTAGTGTCATCATATCTGATAACAAGCCAGTGAGATATCAGACTGATACACATGTTATGTACAGTAGGGGTTATATTTGATGACATAACCTGGACATTCTGTAGTTGTTTGTACAGTAGTGATGTCTGTGTACTTATGGCAAATGTCGACGGTGTGTGTATTGTTAATATGTACTTTGGCCTGTGTACAGACTGTGGTAGAAGTAATAGTTCTTGGTCCCATCCTATCTGATGTTACATGCTGCTCCACTGTATGTTACCGTATTGGCTTACATGTTTGTAGGGCCATACACACACATGTCCCATACCACAGACAGGCATCAGACCACACTGTGTAGCGGCCCAGTATATGTAGGGTTAGTGTGTGAGTGGCACATATGAGGATGGTGTTGAACAGATAGTGCATATACTGTTATATTATGCTAGCTTGCTATATGTGGCTGTAGCTGTATTCACATTGGTTGTGGTTATGCACTTTCACACAGGTGTATCTTACCCTGTGCTGTGACATGCCTGTAGAGCCTGGTATATATGCAGGTACATGTGCATTCCCCCATAGGAGATGTAGGCCAGTGTTGAGCCAATCTGCCTGTAGCCTACACTGTGCTTTGTTACATGCCTAGCAGCTTAGTGTACTTACTCAGTGAGATGTCATGTCCAGATACTTGCCAGATGTACTGCTGTTGGGCCTCCCTTAACAGTCATGTATGTCAGACAGAGCAGTGGGATGCTGTACAGATGTATGTCAATATCTAGTGGGTAGCATGTGGAGATGGCACCTCTGTACCAGCAGTTATTATGTGTCAGGACAGACAGGGATGTGTGAATGCATAACCTATGGGGGCAAATGTATATCAGTCATTATGTGTTATACCCATCTACATGGCTGTTAACATCCATATTGTCAGGCTTGGCCCACATGTTTTGCACTATGGGGTTCTGTGTATACCTCTGGACTGTACAGAGTGTATCAGAATGTGCACATATATTGGCCAATATCTCTGCTGTAGTCCACAGGAGCATTATGTGCTAGCAGCGGTACTGTACTATGATGTCCTTAGGATGTCTGTCAGTAGCCAATGGCACACATGTGAAAAGAAGATGTGACCTCCCACATACACCATGTTTGTGAAGACAATCCCTATTACAGTAGGAATAGTCTACTAATATACCTGCTATACACACCTTACATCCCCTTGCACTACGAAGTTGGGACTATAGGGGATGAGGTAGGGCTACACTCTATGTTCAGGACATATGGTGAAAATATATGCACATATAATTATCCAGATATCTATATAGATAATTGCACATATACACATCGACATATATAGATGGGTATGTATATGTGCATAGATATACTTATACACACCAAGATATATACATAAACAGAGCAATATATGTCTACACATATACAGATAGTGATACATATGCACATATACGTATGGATATCTACATATATATTGACAGTAAAAGGTATATCAGAATAGATATGTATGCACATATAGTTATAGATATCTACATATATACCAACAGAACTAGGCATATCTGTGCACATAGGATGTGCATACATATATAGCTATATACACATATATCTATATATACAGCTATGTATATCTATATATCTATACATCTATATCTATCTATATATATATATATATATATATATATATATATATACATATGTGTGTGTATATATATATATATATATATATATATATATATATATATATATATACATATGTACATGCAAAGAGATGTACACATGGCCATATATATGTAGCACTATACACATGTGCATACAGACATATGTATGAGAGTGGTTAAGGCAGTTTTGAGCAGCTTTAAGTGGGTTTGCATGGGTTTGCGTGAAGCTAAGCGGTGCAAAGCTATGGGTAAATGTACGGGCATTTACACAATGTAGGCAGTGCTTACCAGTGCATAAATCAGCTTAGCTGTTATATTGCAGCAATGTTGATACTTGCTAAGCATAGCTTCGCCCTGGTAACCAGGACACACAACCCAGTCTGATAACCTGTAATAAGTGTATGTAATGCCATGTACAATACATGCACCTATGTGCTGTCATTACAGTAGCAAGGGGTGTGAGTGTCATGTGTGGGACACAGACATATATGAGGCCTGTACAGCACTATCCATGTGAATGTTACATACACGTGTAGTAGCCTAGGGTATGTGCTGTCACACTGGCATGTTGTTTATCATGGCAGTACTACTGCAAGAGCAGAGTGTGTAATGTAGTACTGACAACAGGCACACCTGCGAGCATGACTGGACACCGAGGCCTTCCTGTTGTATCCCTTGTGTGTGAGCTGTGTCACAGTATATACCCCTTACTGGTCTATCAACGCACTCATGCTACTGCATAGCTACCTGCCAAGCTGATGACTGTCAGTCCCTGTACAGATGTACAGATGGCAACTATCCAGCTGCGATATGTACAGGCAACCTACGCTTGATTGACTCCCTACTACGCATGTGGCATGTGCATGAGATGCATATCCCTGTAGTACCAATGTTGGGGTATACTATGGGTTGTACCGCAGTCATGGCCAATGTGCAATGGTGGGCATGGCAGAGTGTCATCATGGGTTTTAGGGAGTACAATATCCAGTGGGGGATGTGGGTGCTGTGTATACTGTTATTGCACCAAGGTACACCAGGTATATGTCCCATGTACCACGTTATCTTTACCAATGTCACCATCAATCATACAGGTAACTGTTACCACAATCCAAGCCAGTTATGCATGTGATGTGTGCAGCCTACCTATAACACATTGGAGACATGGTCATGTTAGTTAGCAACGATATGCCCTGGTATCTCAGATGTGTGTCTGGCTGTTATGTGTCTGTAAATGTGTATATGACAGTATGCCATACTATGTATTGTCCAAATTCACCCATTACATCCCCCATTAGCATACTGTACATGTCGGGGATGTTCTGCATGTACCATGTAACCTGGGACTCACCTCACCCTAAACGCTGTGCAGTGTGTGCAATGTAAACCACACACGTCAGTATCACAACATAGTTAGGTAGGGGTCTGGTCCCAGTGTTGCCAAGTAACAGTGTGCATGTATGTGGATGGGTTGACATTGGGTTGCAGTGTATACACACCTCAGCGGGCCACCTGTCCATGTGGCACAGGCAATAACCGGTTTAGTAATCTGTGAAATGTGTTTGATTGTACTCCAGATATGTCACAGCTATGGTGTCAGCACAGTGACATACCCCATTGTGGAATATGACTACAGACAATCCTCGTGCTGACACATGTACACCTACAACACAAATGGATAACATTATAGGGACTGCAATCAACCAGTGTTACTAACAGCTATAATGCATCATTGCTGGATGGCTACACCACCTGCCAAATATGCCTCACACTCTACTCCCTACAACATGTTACACTGCAGTACTGTGGTGCACTGTTGTACAGTCACTGTGTGCATCAAAACCATATCAGCCTGTCCCTGCATTAATGGTATGGATGACAGGGATGTGGCACAGGTATCATCATATGCACAGGGCATCCTAGTGCTGACACATGTACACCTACAACAAAAATGGATAACATTATAGAGACCACAACCAACTAATGTTACTAACAGCTATAAGGCATCATTGCTGGATAGCTACACTACCTGCCAAATATGTCTCACACTCTACTCCCTACAACATGTTATACTGCAGTACTGTGGTATATTGTTGTACAGTCACCGTGTGCATCAGAACCATATCAGCCTGTCCCTGCATCGATGGTATGGCTGACAGGGATGGGGCACAAGTATCATCATATGCACAGGGTGTGGTGTTGGTTTGCCAGAGGCCGAGGGTGGGCCATACATTTGATATCATGTGTGTGAGTGAGGGATGTACTGTGGGGAGCTGGGTGAGGTGATGTGGTGTGTGTAGGTATAGGGTTGCCCTAGGTGTGTTTGCATAGTGTGTGGGTTTGCATGCACACAGTTCTGCCATGTGGCTGCCCTACACAGGTGTTTATGCTCAGCTGCAGACAATAAATGACAGAGTGTGCAGTTCACTGCCTCTGGCCACAGACACGTGGACTGTGCCTGCCAGGGGTTCCGCGGGCACGTCCAGGTACAGGCCTCAATGTGCTACTCTCACCTGTTGCTGACATTTGTCTGCTGGTACCAGGTCCCTCCTGGGACTGGCCAGGACCAGGTGCACATGGCCTGCTGTGGTGTGGTGTGGACAGCACACCCCACGCACTGCCGGGGCTGCTACTGCCACTAGGAGAGCACCTTGGTGTCCTGGCATGTCCACGTTGACTACCAGCTGTTGGCATTGCTGGCCTACATCCACGCGGCTGTCGCCACACTCCCACCACACGTTCAAGCATGGACAGACCACGGTCGATGAGGGCCATCATCTCACCAGACCATCTATCCATGAACTCAGTTAATCCATGGATGGCACCAGCCAGTTTATGGGCATTGTCATTTAAAGATGTGAGAGCAGCCCTCTGCATCCTCAGGCCCTGTCTGTAGTAATGTTCTAAACATGCCTGCACCACCATGACAGCCTGAAACATGCTTCTGCTGGTACCAGCTATGTCGCCTCTGCCAGGGGCATGATGTCCAGCTGCCCTCCCACGAGCACCCTGGGACATCTGCCTATGTGGTGGCTTGCCAGACATCTAGCTATGCCTGCTGTGACCGGACACAGTAGGCATGGTTACCACACTTTCCTGTGCACTGCCACCAAACGCCAGCTGTCCCTCTGCTATGGCCACTGGTGATGGGGTGCATATAGGCATTGAAACTGTGTGCTGGGGTGGGGTGGCTAAAAGGGCGATGTTAAATGTTGGTGCAGTGTCGGCCCCTGACAACCCCACCTGTGCCTCAACATTATTATCATCATCTTCGGTGTCTGTATTGACACCAACATCAGATTGCATGCAGAAGGGACCCTGTCCCACCTCACCACCTGTGTGGGAAAATAATAAACACACATTAAAACCTGTACAGCATTTCCTAACAGTATACACACACACACACACACACACACACACACACACACACACACACACACACACACACACACACGGTTGTGCAGTCCAACATCATTGACCCTGTGAACTAGATCATTCCACAGGGCAGTCTGCTCCTGCTGCTCATGTGCATGCCTGCCAAACAGCACTGGATAGTGCTGGATCATGTGTGCTATCAACACTTCATTCTCCACATGAGAATAGGTGGGCAACCGTGCATGTGCCATCTTGGCTGAAAGACATAAAGATGGAAACAGGTCTGAGCAACTCATACGGCAAGGTTACAACAGTTCATAATACACATCTCTGTCACCCACCCACCATATCAGCCTCAACAAACTGTACACACAACTCATTAGATATGGCTACAGCTTAACTACCAGTTGGACAGATACTGTATTGTACCACACCTTCTGCTACGTGATTGTAGCCATGTCCCCTGTGTGGACACTATCATTGCTGGCCTGTTACAGACTATTCACCTGCATGCCATTGTCAGGGCCACTATGGTTACATATATACCAGTGGTATGGCTGCTCTGAGATTGCTGCACATCTGACAGTATGTGTTATTGGGGATATCTATGCATGCTGTTGGACATGTACCGGGATTGTGTAGACTATTACTACCAACATATGTTCTATAACAGTGACACAATAACATGTATATGTCCTATTGGCCAGCAGATCCACCTCTCCAAACTTATCTGCCCATGATATCTGGCCACATCACATGTGTGTCCCAACCTGGGGCCTCCTCATGTACTATTCCAGCAATACCATCAGGTGGAACCACCCAGGTGATGTTGTCTCCTCCCCCTCAGGGCACACATAAACATGTTCTTCTCCCCTGAGCTGAGGTCTAGGGTCTGTTCCATACTGGGCTCCACAGACACATGAGGGATGTGCTACATCAGTCTGAGGCACCCAGTACACATTCACAGGGCCAACATGCTCCTCCTGCTCAGCCTCCAGACCAGGCACCTTCAGTATGTGGACTGCTGTTGTGAGTAGCAGTGGGTGGGAGGTTTGTTCCCATTGTGCCCATATTGGGGCCCATGGGGTGTCCACATCACAGACCACACACACACTATCCATGGTGTTTACCCACCACATGTGTCACATACCACCCCTATAGACTGTCCTCTATATCTACCAATCCTGGCCACCTCCACATGTGTACCTGCCATACTTCCCCATATTCCCATTGCATACTTCACAGACGGGGGCAATGTGGTCCCAACAAGGGACTAACATGTGACGTACCCGTCCATGTTGCACACACTGCCAGCTGTAGATATCTGTGTGTATTGCTATGTGTGGTGGTGCCTCACACATAGCATGCATCACTGTGGTAGTAATATAGGGGACATGTCTTTACATACATATATGTTTGTGTGTGTTTGTATATATGTGGACATGTGCACATAGGTATATATCCATATATGTGTAGATATATGTGATGTATATATGTGCACATATATATATGTCTACACATGGGTATATGTATAATTCTGGACATACATGCTGATATACATATATATCTTTATATATTATATATGTGACATATGTACACATATGCATACCTAGATGTAGGGTACAACACAGACAGGTGCCACATATGGACACAGCCTGACATTAGGGGGGTATATGTAGGACCCGATTGCAGATAACCCTATTATACACCTATGACATTCCTCCATGTTACATTACAGATTCATCTGAGTATGTGTTCCAGCCTCTGTCCTCCACCTACATACCAAGCTTTCCACATATTACATGCTGTCAGGGGTTGTTTTGTAGTGGGCTGTGAGTATATCATGCTGCCACTGTTGCCATCAGTCCACTGCTGTTGTATCCCCTACACATACAGTGGGGTTAGAGCCATATATGTGTGGGCTTCACCTACACAATACATGTGTGCCCTTATGCACTCCAGCGGCCAGTGTATGTAACAGTGGCATATGGCCCTGTATTATTGAGTCGGGGGGGGATGCACCAAAAATAATCTAGGCTGTTTCAAAATGTGGGGCTATCAGGGGTGAGCTGCCTTAAGGTATCTGGATGTACAGTACCATACAATTCACCTATATTTACATTACTTACATAAATTGGGTTAATGCAGGCCTACTGCCTCCTGCCATACAGACTGTTCTGTTTGTCATTGTGCTTGTAATGGTGTCAGTTATGCCTTGTAAATCCCATTTGGTCAACTGAAGTCTTTACCACCTAGTAATTTTGTACAGAGTGTAGATAGAGGCTGCTGAGCTATACGCCTGCATTACTTACTGTTGATTGTTTGGTATCCTGTGGCCCAGTCTGTTCATAGGTTCATAGGTTAGTACTAGGCTATCAGCCCTAGACCCTATAAAGCCTAGCCATAACAATTTCATGGCTATTTCTTCCCACACTATTTACTTCCCTGAACCCCTGTCTAGCAGGGCGACTGACGTGATCCCTGGGGTGAATTTCCTTTCTCCCATCCAATCGTCAAGGTTCCCTTTGAAGAGGGCCAAAGAGGCACTCTGCTTGACATGCATGGGCAATCTATTCCAGAGTCTGAGGAGTCTCTGGGTCAGGAACCTATCCCTCCAGCATGTTTTTTTTATTGTGATGACAAGGTTTAGATCCCTGGAGCGTGTGGCTCTGAGGGATTGGGATTTCTTTAAGTGTAGCATGTCCAACAGCTCTGGGTTTGACATGGCCTTGTATGTTAAGCAGAGATCGCCTCTGAGTAGACGATATGTGACAGAATATAGCTGGAGTTTTTTAAGGCGGTCAGTGTAGGGCATCTGCTTTAGGCCTGTGATTCTTTTAGTGAGGTATTTATGTGGCCTTTCCAGTTGTTGCAGATGTCTTGAGAGGTACATAGCAAACGGGGCATTGTATTCTATAATGGGTCTACTGAGGGATGAGTACAGTGGGACAATGACCTCCTTTTTTCTGGATGAAAAGCCCTTAGTGATAAGGTGTGCCACATAGAAGGATTTCCTGACTGTTGTGGCGATGTGGTCATCGAAGGTGAGACCACTGTCCACCTGTGTCCCTAAGTCTCTTCTCACACTTTCGGTGTTTAGTGTACTGCCACCTATATGGTAATTCATGGATACATGTTTTTTCCCAAAGGGGATAACTATACATTTCTTGGCATTGGGCTTGAGCCCATGGCTCTGGCACCAAGCATCTGTTTCTGTAAGGCTCTTTTGTAGAGTATCCACATAATTTGGGGATTCAATAATGGCTCCCAGTTTGCAGTCATCTGTGAACTTTGTTAGCCAGAGTCCCTTAGTGTTGGCCTGTACTTCTGAGAAGTAGATGCCAAACAAGAGCGGTCCCAGGACTGAACCCTGAGGTACTCCACTTGTCACTTGTCTGGAGCTGGATTTGGAGTCAGCTACTTTTACAGTGTGGGTTCTATCAGTAAGCCAGTTAACAACCCATTGGGTGACATAGGGATTAATGCCCAGCTTAGTAAGTTTATCTATGATTCCAGAGTGGGGGATGGTGTCAAAAGCCTTGGCAAGGTCTAGAAAGGCTGTGTGGATCACCTTACCCTTGTCCATGGCTCTGGAGACTGATTCGAAGAAATCCATCAGGTTCAGGAGACAAGATCGGCCCTTCACAAACCCAAATATATATATATATATATATATATATATATATATATATATATATATATATATATATATATATCTGTATCTGCATATATGTTTCTGTGTATATGTATCCTGGGGATGTTGATAGCTTCCACATTTTACATTTCCTATGGGAGACAGACTGTACTGCATGATATGTTACCAATACCAGCCTGACATCATACAGGTGGGATGTAGTACTGTTAACATCTTGTGCCCATGTCGTGTCAGGTCCTGGTTATGGGATCTGCAACACTACCAAGTTTGCAGGGCAGACTTGTTTGGCTATGGGGGGGTATACCTATTCATACAAGAAGTATATTGTTTGGGGCCTCTCAACCCCATTAACGGTGCATGTGGACATATATGTTTTAGTTAATCTACCATTGTTATCAACAGATGTATGGCCATATGTATATATATATATATATATATATATATATATATATATATATATATGCTTACATATATATATATATATATATGCTTACATATATATAACTATGTCTGTATATACCTTCATAGATATATATCTGCTTACATATATGTAATTTACTGTGTATATGTAGACATATAGGTGTAGACATATATATGTGTCGATGTAGGCATTTGCATGTGTATATATATATATATATATATATATATATATATATATATATCTACATATATAGATATGTTGTATCTGTTTAGATATTAATATATTTACACACACATACATCTAAATGTTGGAATACATTCTTTTCTCTGTACTGTTGCATGACTGGGCTGGATGATATGTTTTTGAAAACATCAGAGTTATGTAAATATGGCATGGCTTGGTGGTAAATTATTTTGTCTATGGTGTGCAGGGTCCTGGGTTCGAGCCTTGCAGAGGCTGTTTATTTTGTTGCTGAGCAGAACATGGGCCATTGGATACAGAGTGATTAAGGCACTTTAAAGCAGTTGTAAGCGGGTTTGCATGGATGTAAGCACTGCTAACTTCCGGTTATAGTTTCTTATACTCTGTTAGTTTCTGAATTGCTGAACCTGTGTAGGCATTGCTTACCCCCGCGCAAACAGGCTTAAACCTACTTACTGCTGCTTAAAAGTGCTTACTCCCACTTACCCCCACGCTAATTTCTTTAAAAAAAAAGAAAAAGACGTTGATAGGAAAGTGGTGCTAAAAGGGGCACAAAGAGGGAAAGACAGTAGGGAAAATAGCCAAGGATGTGCAGGAAGTGTGTAGGGAAGGTCCATAGCTGCCTATTTCTTCTACAGCAACAGCTGTGCATATACACTGAATTTGGAGGTAGATTTGGACACTCAAACCCCTGGGAGATGGGTGAGAACAACAATAATATGTTGTGATGCCAATTAGACCGGATTACGTGTGTCCAGTGGACACATGCAAAATGGACAGCTATGTATGGAGTGAGATTTTTTTGTGGGAACAGATTGCCCTTCGTTTTTTTTTTCAGGTGAGAGTGAGATTTTTGGGAGGGGTAGTAGGTATATTTGGGGAGGTATTTTGGGTAGGTTAACAGACAAGACAAACAAGACACATACAGGGGTGATATATGACACATGTGGAGGGTAAACACCTTGATGGGGAGGGGTGTTGGGATATTGGAAGCCCACAAGCCCCCTAGTGGTAACAATGGGACTGAGGTCCCCACCCATTGGCAGTTACCATTGCACCTTCACAGCCCCGAAGATGGCTGTGCTGGGGGCTGAGTCGCAGATCCAGGCTGACTCTCTAATTGTGACATGCAGCCCTCAAGCTGGCGTAGAAGATCACTAAACTGCTGGTTGATCTCTCTACGTACCACAACCTGACCTGGCGACGGGTGACAGGTGCTTGTCCGCGCCCATTCCCAGGGAGGAGCAAGCCCCATACCCTGAGGTGGTTCCACCCGAAGGTGGCCAATGGACAGGGAGGTCCTGGGTTGGGCCCCAGACATGCTGGTGCCCGGTGCCACGATCAGCTGAGTTGGGACAGGTACGTCCACTGGGACTGGCCTTCCCAAGCGTGCTATAGTGTTTAGATTTCATCATCATTTGTGGGTTAGTAATAGTCAACACATTCCAGGGATAGGTATAACAGCATGCATAGATATTCCCATTAATGCAGACACCAGATACGGAACAGTTGCATAGCCAACAGAACACATGCATATATGGGACCACAGTGGTAATAAGAACAGCATGCAGGTACATTGATGGCACCATGCCACCAATGTTGGAATAATTCAATATAGCACATGCATGGGAACCATCAAAATATTTATCAAACAATTGGACATTATCAGAACATAGGTGTCTTTACATACTGGTTGGGGTGGGTATGTTGATTATTGTTGGAGATATGGTGGGGGGAAGAAAGATGTCAATTAGCAACTAGTATATTCCTGTAATACTTTCCTAGTCAGCGCTGTTATCTGTACCTTACAAGTCTTACTACAATACTCTATAACCTTAGTTTGGACAGTGATATGGCTGTCATCATCATTACACATGAACTGGTTTTACCTGCAGTATACACCTCTTACCTGGCATACCTATGTAGGGAATGTTTGCTAACACTAACTAACTGTTTGTACACATACTCCCGGATTCCAAGTTGTTGTTTTGCACATAGCTATCCAACTCTTTCTGCACAGACTCTGGCCATGTGTTGACCACATGTTGGTGTGCCAGGACATATCTAGAATACTGCCCTCCTCCACCTTTAGTGACCTGACACACACATATACATGCTTTCCTACACAGTTGTATTATGTAGCACAGTGTGGGTGACAGTGACCAGTAATACTTTATTATTCAGAGAAACTGCAACACTCACAGTTCCCTACAATAACAGAGTGAACAGTACCAGTACAAGTTATAATGGTCTGTATTTCTCAGCACAGTGATCGTATCCAACGTACCTGTGGGAGCAATGTTTGTTAACACTACCTGACTGTTGCCACACAAAGCTCCAGATTATACATTAGTATTATGCACATACCTCTCACTCTGTTATTGTACACACTCTGGCCACAGCTTGACAACATGGGAGTGTAGATAGGACATACTTGAAATATTACTCTCCTAACAGTTTCAGGGGTTGCTATAGTGATAGGTGTGTTCTCATGATGTTTGACAATCACTTGTATTCCCTGTTTGCTGGCTAAACATCTGGGATCATCCCACAGACTTACCAGGGGGACAGGGGGACAGGCAGCAAATATGGACACATATACTGGACATTCTGGCCTCATCTGTACAGTTGTGGGGTATGAATCTGTATGCAGCCTAATTCCACTCCCAGGATTCAGACCATGGCTGTGTCTGCTACAACATTAAACACTGTCCATCACAGTTGTGTCTGCTATATAGATAATGGTGTATATCTCCTATCTGCTTTCTGTCTTATTAATTCCCTGTGCTTTTGCATTCTGACCTTGCATTACAACACTCATATACAGATTTCTTAGACAGTTATATGTTGTTGTTGGACACTGTGGGCGGCAGTGAAGTGTAATACCTCATTATTGAGAGCAACTGCATAACATTCTTGTATTTCTGGGCACAGTGTTGGTATCTGACAGACTTGTGGGAGGAATGTTTATTAGCACTACCTGAATGTTCCCACAGACAGTACCAGATTCCACAATACTACAATCCCCAGTTCACATATTTATGTTACTCTGTTACTGTACACACTCTGACCACAGCTTGACACTTTGAGGTGTAAATGGGATATACGTGGCTTCTTAGTCACATAAGGTATTGGGGAGTTGCTAGTGTGCCAGCTGTGTTCTCATAGCTGTGTGTCAATAAGTTGAATTTCCTGTTTGCTGCCTATACGTCTGGGATCATCCCACTAATTTCCCAGGGGGACAGGTTGATAGGCAACAGATATGGGCCACTTTACTAGACATTCTGGACATATCTGTACAGTTGTGGGGTAAGATTCTGTATGCAGACTACTACCACTGGCAGGATTCGAACCGTGGCTGCGTGTGCTACAAAAACAACAGTTCACATCTCAGTTGCATGTGCTATTCGGTTTTAGTTGTATGCATTTTCCCTGTTTACTGTCTATGTGTCTCTCAGTTGTACTAAATGGCCTCTGGGGATTATACCTGTCATATACAGGCATTCCTACACATTCAATTTATGGTGCACAGTGTGGGTAACAGTGCTTAATACTACAGTACTATTACATGATTGCATATCTACATTACCGTATGATACCAGGATATACACATGCAGTCCAGCAGTTAGACCTGTTTTGTCTGGCTATTACACTTTTATTGACTTACAAACAATATGAGACTCTTCCTGCCATATTCTCTAGTGTATGCAGTACTTGCCTTGAACAATACAGGTTTTATACAAGCAATTAATTTACTACTACTTTTATTTTTATTTCCTATAACAGCAAATGCATGAGTATTACTGACCTGCCTCGCATCGCAACCTTGCCAGGCGACTGATGTGGGCCTCCTGGTTCGCGGCCCACTCCATTTCAGCTGTGGGGGACATAAGTGGAATATTTAGCCATACCTATCCATGATATACCTGAGCTGGCAATTATTACACACATACTGAGGTGATACTGACACACAACTGGAACATCCCCTGCCGCTCTAGTCTCCTGGAGCCATTCCTCCAACAGGTCCCCCTTACGCCGCTTCAGGTTGGCATAGTGGTGCCTGACCTGCTCACCAGTTCAGGGTATGCCAGTGGCACTGGTGAGGTCACAGGCAAGATGATCCCAGGCCACGCCTTATATTGGAAGTCCTGGTACTGGCCCTGCAGCAGTCTCTGAGAATGATCTTTAACTAGGAGTCCTGCCATGACCTTGGACTCCTGGATGCATCAGTGCTGCGCCTGGAAGCACACACCTTCTCCTCTTACTGCCATAGTGCCTGCAAGGGGAAGCTACAACCAGTTATGAGATGTATTCCCGCCTCTTGGGTTTAAGTATGGCCGATTTCCCGCACTTTTACGTGATTGGCCAGTTTTGAAAAGGCTAAGCTATGGGCAAACCTGCTTAACAAAGGTTGGCATTTTTTAAAGGGGTATAACACTGGGGCACATTGAGTTAGCTGGCCTACACATTGCTTACACCTCCTAAGCTGGCCTGTGCAATGCTTAGCATTGCTTACATCAGATTTTGCATTATTTTTTCTTTTTGGCATTGATTTCCTCATTCATTACATTTTATATATCTGCCTGGTATCCATGATTAATGTGTACGTACACTCTATGGGGTCCTTGTGTTTTAATGGGGACTTCAATACTCTATTACAATTACACCTCATTTCTGGGCTTACTGCTGTACTCCAGTTCATATATTTATCTTATCTAGTGGGTTATGGAACATAAGACTGCATACTGATTCCTGTCACAGGTTCAGTTTGGTTTTACTATGGTGGGGACTTGTTTGCTGATACCTCATTGTTCTGTACTTTTGTGATGGCTTGGTGGTTAACTAATATGACTATGGTATATAGGGTCCTGGGTTCGAGAACTGCATGGCTGCTTATTTCGTTGTTGGCCAGAACAATGGTCGTTGGATACAGAGTGATTAAGGCACAGCTGGTTTGTGCGATGGTAAGCACGACTAACCTGCCGTTACATCTGCTTACAGAGAGTTAGCTTTAAAATTGCTTAACCAGTGTAGGCATTGCTTACCACTGCGCAAACGAGCTTAAACTCACTTACTATGCTTAAATATGCTTACTACTGCTTATTGGTGCTTACACTTGCTTACTAGTGCTTACTCCTGCTTACAATTGCACTGATTTAGACAATAGTATCTAATGGTTCTTGGGAAGGTGGGGGATTTGGAAGCTGTATGGAGTTGTCATTCATTACACATTTTACCTTCCATTTGTATCCATGATTCCTGTGTACATATACTGTATGGGGCACATGTGCTTATCTGTGAACTTTGCAACGTTATGACACAGACACCTCACACGTGCATTTAATGCAGTACTCCAATTCACAAATATATGTTATTTAGTAGGTTATGCAACAAAAATATTGGTCATAATGTGATTTGCCATGGAAAATGGAATGTGCTCTTGTAAGGCACATGCTCTGCCCACTACACTATTGCTATGCTGCTTCATTTGCTTATATCTTCCTTGTTATCATCTTCAGCCATTTAAGCTGCATTAACCATAGCTAAGCGATGG
This sequence comes from Protopterus annectens, assembly GCF_019279795.1. Classification (NCBI taxonomy): domain Eukaryota; kingdom Metazoa; phylum Chordata; order Ceratodontiformes; family Protopteridae; genus Protopterus; species Protopterus annectens. The sequence goes on from NC_056733.1 coordinate 287,420,222, forward strand.
GCACACCTGCGCACCTATGGTTAGCTTTAATCAGATTCAGAATAAAAAAAAAATAGGTTTGTTTATTTGATTTGTATTTACTATTGCTGTTGTACACGTGGGGGAATGTTGCTGGTGATATTCGGGCACCGGTTTACTATTGTTTGTGCAAACTACATTCTGTCAGCAGCAGTGTGCCGAAAAACAGAATGTCGAGTGCACAAACAATAGTTGATGAGATAGTCGAAGACACTTATGTGAATGCACTACTGCATTCACATAAGTGTAATGCGGCTATATGCACAGAGATCGTGGTACAGTGGGGATTGGAAATTCATCCATATCCCCACTGCAGTGCGATCTCGGAATTAGAATATATAAGTGGGGGGGTGGGGGGTGCAGCCCCCCACATGGGGAGTGCAGGGGGATTGCCCCCCCCTGCAAAACAGTGATATGTCATATAGGAGTCTGATTTACATCAGCTCCTATATGGCTATCACGTGCTGGTTTCGACAACAGTGTTGAATCAAATGTGTCAGGCATTTGGTTCGACATTGTCAACGCTCGTTTTTTTTTAATTTTCGGTGTTACTATTCATTGTTTCGAATGGCAAGTGTTTTGCCATTCGGTCTCGCTCATTCCGTTGGCCTTTCTGCTGTTCTTCATTGCGGGGGCATGTATATTCTGAAAGCTCTGCTCTCATACATGCCCCATTCACTCTTACATGCTCCATGTAAGATTAGGAGCTCAGGCCGCGCGCCTTCATTAATATGCATGGCACACTGCCATCCTGCTCCTAAACGGCCACTTCCATGCAGGACTAAGCTAGTCCTGCTCGGAAGATTAGTAAATCCGGGGGATAGTGTAATATTTAGTGGGAATATATATGTTTCCCACTCAAATAGAAAATAGTTATTAGAATTTTTTTAGTTTCATTTGGGGATCAAGGCCGAACCTGGTGAGAAGAGGGATAATCTATAATAAAAAATAAGACAGTACCTTGAATTTAAAAAATCCAGTGGTGCATTTACCATCTATGCATTTATTTTGGATAATCAGACAGGTAAAAGAAAGACAAAAATAAGCGATATGTAAAATACTATATGAAAAAAATGTATGGAAAAAAACAGGGAAAAGAAAAGAAAAAAGGGACAGGGTGGCAGAAAAAGAATGTGACAAAAATTAAATTATGGAAGTTAAAAGTATGTGAGGGTGATGGGAAAAGAAAAGTATACTATATGATTTTAGAAAAAAAATGGTGTATCCATGGAAGTAATTACAAGAAGATGTAAAAAGGCAATAAAAGGTAGAAGAAAAAAGTCTGACATTTTTATGAATCACAAGATTTTTGTGGAGAATTTTATTAGACAAGTGACTGGCAAAAGGGAATACAAAATATAAGGTGATGAAGGAAAGAAAATGTGTTGACTGTAGTGAAGAAGAAACAACAAAACATTGGTTTTGGATTGCAATAAGGAATACATAATCTTTGGAAAAGATTAAAAATAAATATAGATGGGAAGGGTTTAAATGTATAATTATGAATATGATATTATTAAGAAGTATGATAAAGTAAATAAATGTGATATTGATAAATGCAATAAACTATTGTTTGTGACAGTATGCTGTGGAAAAAAGATGTAAGAATTTGTTGTGTACAAGAAAATGGAAGGTGATGTATTCTCTGAAATAAGAAAATCGTGGAAGACAAGGTGGTGAGTGGGGATAGAGGGTAAATATAAAAGAAATAGAATGAAAGAAATAGAAGTGTTTAGTTAAGTTTGTTTGTGTTGATAACTTATAAATAACTTTAAGTATTAATGTAAAAAATATATTTGCAAATAGTTGATTTAAAGTTTGTTATATATGGTATAAATGAATGTAAATGTTAATAAAGACCCCTAATCTTTTCAGTAAGTGCAGTGGAATTCATTACATCCCTGAACAACAACCATCTTAGGCAGATGGAGCCTTGGTTTAACGTTGCATCTGATGATTAAAATATAATGCTAATATCATACAATAGCAATACAACATAAGTCTTTTGGCTTTTCCCGGTTAGGGGTCGCCACAGTGGATCAATGGTCCGCTAATGACTGGCAGTGGATTTTTACCGTGTCGAGTTGCCAGCCCGGTGCCCAACCTTCAAAGAAGGAACACCCAGACATGCACACACCTACCTGCATGTCTTTAATGTTCACTCAACTGCAATACACACACATTAAAATGTGAACATTAATGGCAATAATTCTTTGCAGTTTAGACTGGACACTTGAAAGCTGTTTACAGGCACAACACCTGCAAGACTCTGCCTTAAATGAAATTGACTATCTACTGAAGCTGCCATAGCAGCAAATATTTCATCAATGCATAGATCAATACATTAATCATCCCCCCAAGACAAAGGTATTTGTGTCTCTAAATGAATCAGCTGCAGAAGGCCAATACTGCCAGTAACAATTTATTTTCATTTGCTTGCATTCCCTCATTTTACCAGAGGAATACATACAATTTCTTTTTTGTAGGAAGGATACCATCTCTACTTTACATATCACAGTTTTAACATAACTATTTTCGTATGATCCATGCTGTAGAACTTTACTTAAATTTAAAGAGATATGTCTTGCATTTCCTAGTGACAATATTCTGAAGTTCAAGATAAAACAAATATTAGATATTTCAGTCTTTTAAAGCACAGTGTGCATGCACATTCAGGTTTTCTAACTCATTTTCTTTCTTATTTTTCACATTTTAAAGCTGCTGAGAAGATACAGTATACCCAGGAGAGATGTCACTGGGGGCTAGGTGGAGAGATTATTCACACAACCCTATAAGTATGAGTTTGCATCGAGAAAAAATAACAGACAAGTATATAAAATAAAAATAAATTGAATAGTTGTATAACCACAGATTTCAACTTGTGTGGCTGTCATTCTTACAGGTTTAGCAAGTGGTCAGCAAATATATTCAGTGAGGTTTATCGAATTTTATTATACAGAATTAGTCACGTGAAAGAAAATGAAGTATTACGCAGATTTATAATTTTGAAGTGAAAACAGACCTAACCCTGAACCAGCACCTGACAGTATTTACTGTTACACTACTTAACTGCAGACGGTTTATGGCATTTCGTTACAGAAAGTTAATTATTCAGTCATTTTACAGTAACTGCAGTGTTACAAATGAAAACAGACCCGAACCTCAACCAGTAAGTATTCAACAGTATTTACTCATTACATTATTAACTGCAGCATAGTTACTGACAGTTCAATATTCCTGAATAAAAATGTTACTACTCCTGCTTCTGTTTCATTGAAATAAAGGCATTTACTTAAGATTTTCAGTCATTGTGTTTTCTCCATCTTTGTTTCTACCTCTCTCTCCCTCTCTGGATCTTTATTTATTTGTTTGTTTATTTTTTTGTTTATTTTTCTTTCTTTCTCTTTTATTTTCTGTTTTCTGCAGGTCCACATGAGTGGTCCTAGGGCACCACTCTAGCAGGGGTGCTTTTCCAGTATTTATTTGGTGCAGGTAGGCCAGGATGGGGGCACTGGGTGGTGTGGTGGGGGGGCGCCATGGAGCCCTTTTTCCTAGGGCACCAGTTGATGTAAGGCCACTCCTGCTGGTAGCAGCTCAACAACAGGCCTACCTGGTGCAGGAACATTTACCACGTCTTACCTGCCCAGGCTAATTTCATATGGTGGGGTTGTGGCTCTACCCCTTTGGGTACCCCAGCGCATGGCAACCTAACAAGCTAGGAATGCAGGCTTTAAGACCTGGTTGAGACTGCAGTTGAGAGGGCTTATGAAGAGTAGCTGGAGCCTTATGAATCCCTCATCTGGCAGGTGCAAGAGTCACTGTACCAGTTGGCTCTGACCCCTAAGTCACCAGAGGCCTCATCCAATCCCCACTGGGGTCACCCCACTCAGTTCTATCAGGCTGGGGAGAATACTTGAGGCTCTTTGGACTGGGATGGCTTCAATCCTCCCCCTCCTTTATGTGTTCTCCATCTATATGTTTTGTGTCCCCTCTCACTGTCAGCCTACCATAGTGTTCCTGTGTATCTTGTCTGTCTTTCATGTTTATGTATTAAATTCCTTAACTGTTTCCTAACTCTCTCTACTGCACACTCTGCCCTTACTCCTTCCCCAACTTCCCTTATAAAAAATTTAAAAACTGTGGGTTTGACCCCCACCAGAAATATTACTTATCCTCTCCCACCTTCTACTACACAGCTTTTTTGATGTGTTCCATTAGTGATTTCCTTGTCTGCTGTCTCCTCTTTTAACAATTGTCCTATTTTTTTTCCTTTCCAGCCTTATAAAAAGCCACAACTGCGTGTCCATATAAGGACATCTTCAGACCTAATAAAGTTTTGATAAGCTGTGGGCCAACTGTGCTGAGCCAAAACAAGTGCAAAATCACATAGAAAGTCTCAAGAGATCCACACAGCTTTACATTCACTGCCTGCTGAAAATAGAAGACAGCATTTGAGAATTTATGTACATCTCAGTGGATGTCACAGTAGATTTATTATAAATAATTTTGAGTCTGTAGGGCCCTTTTGGTGTAGTGAATACTGTATCTTTTCATTAGGTTTGCCCTGATTAAGAAAGAGTCTACTAGAGCTGGCAAAGTACTTCTATCCCTTTCAAGAAATATAGAACGTTCTCAAGAATAACCCAAATCTCAGCAGACTGGTTCAGCCTTAAAGAAACTGATCTCAGAAAAGAAAATGTAAACTAGCAAAATGCACAACATCAGTATGTTATTAGTTGCATGGCAGAGATACGTAGTTAGCAGTGAAAATCTATAATGTCAACCCCCATCACAAGTATGGACCATCAATCAACCCAAAAACTACAGACTCATTAGAATGACTAGTCTAATATGCAAAGTCATGAAACGAAGTATCATGGAAATGATCAGCAAAGACATTAGCAACCTACAGACACTGGATCCATCTCAGTTTGACTTTGTCAAGGGAAGGTCATGCCTACTTAACCCAATAAATTTCTTTGAGAAGGTAACCAAGGCAAGGGATGGAAAATGGTGCATACTGCCTACCTAGACCTGGATAATGCATTTAACACAATGCCCCAGTACCCAGCATAAACCCCTGCACTACTCGCTAGATTGCCAGCTGGCTCACAGATAATACCCAAGAAGTCAGGATTGTTGAGACCATCTCCACCAAGAGGCAGGTCACCAGTGGAGTACCAGAGGGCTTCACAGATCAGCAGAATACCATTCTTATTTGCTGAAGAAAGGACAAAGTCACATGGATCTTGTCTTCTCTGTCCTCTTTAAATGCATACAATGTATTCTGTACCTGTGTAATTGCTATTTTACCTTTTATTGATACTGAATATTCAATATGTCCTTCCCATGACATCATTAAAAGCCTGATATTTTTTAGTCTTGAAGACATTCCATAAAAGAAGAAAATGTTTATCTTTATTTCCATTAGCAATGATTTATAAAGACTATTGTTATGTTTATAATGCTCATAGACTGGGAGATACTAATTCTGCAATCAGTTTTGGTCCTTGTGATGAGACTATTGCTTGTACATTCTCATAGGGGCTTGTATAAAAAAAGATATGCTGCTTCCTGTAAATGCAAGAATGTCACTGTAAACTGCAAGCCCATTCATTTAGAATGAGACATAGTTCACTAAGACCACATAACAGAGACCCCAAACTGAGGCAGTAAGTATAAAATCCATGACATGCAACACAAATTACATTGGCATCTGCTGAAACTATCTATTCCAAAGACCTGCATGCAAACCTACAGAAAAAGACAGACAACACTTATTTCAGGGTAGACAGTCAATGCTACCAGCAATATAAACGTGTGCAAGAATACATGAGTGGACAAAGTCCTAGCTTAATGCTGACAGCAAAAAAACAGATGCACAACTATTTTAAAGCCACTTAAAGTGAACTTTAACCACATAACTTGGCATTCTGCCAGCCACCATATTGGATAAAATGCTGGGTCATTCTTTCATAAATTGTTGTTAAAATGCTGACACAGCTTATGACAATGTTGCTGAAAACATCTCAAAGCTGAGAGCACCACCTAATGCAAACTTATATGTTCATTCTTCGGAACTAATATTCTTGTTTAGCCAAACGTACACACATAGTATACTGTAGGAGAAATGCTTTTGAAAGTTAGTTGTGCAGCAGTACTAACAAAGAATGCACACATGAAACACATCATGTGCTGTCATACAGTGTTATGTTTGTCTGGCATATAGCAGAGATTAGCATGTGCACTGTAGCATACTTATTGTGCTGGGTATCCATAGGAATGCATAGTGAATTGTGCTAAGGTTCCATGCAGCACTACAAATTACACAATCAGTCAAGCATTAACTTGTTCAGCTACAGTCATGTGCTAATTCCCCTTACCAGCCACTGGTTAAAGTATTTTTTTTTTCAGATTTCCTTTTCTTCTGATGTAGTAACTACCATTTAGAACTCCTGTGTAAGAAAAAAAGGGTCTGTTGTGCTGTTCCACACTGTAGTTGCTACTGCCCTCTTCCTTCTCCAAATCATGTGCTGTTCCACACTGTAGTTGCTACTGCCCTCTTCCTTCTCCCCCTAAAGGGCCCATATCTATACAGGAAGAATGCAGAGTCCCTGTAATCACAACTACGCAGGTGAAAGCTGCACTCTCTAAAGCCAAAAACACAGCATCCATGGGATCGGACAACATCCCAGGCTGCGTTTTACACGAACTTCAGAATGAAGTGGCTCCCCACTTAAGCACCATGTTCAATAATAGCCTCACATCAGGCTTTGTGCACACTGAATGGCGCACAGCAACAGTTATCCCATTCCACAAAGGGGGAGCCACCACTCATCCCGGGAACTATAGACCTATTAACCTGATGAGCCTGGTCTGCAAAGCCATGGAACGTATCATCATGGAACTCATAAACAAAGACATTGGTAACCTCCAAACTCTGGATCCCACCCAGTTCGGGTTTGTGAAAGGCAGATGATGCCTCCTGAACCTGATCGACTTCTTTGAGGCAGTCACCAAAGCCGTATATGAGGGTAAAGTGGTTCACACAGCCAATCTTGACCTCGCCAAGGCTTTTGACACCATCCCCCATTCTGGAATTATAGCTAAACTCAATAAACTAGGCATAAATCCCTACGTCAGAAGATGGGTTGCCAACTGGCTCACTGACAGAACCCACACTGTAAAAGTTGCATACTCCAAATCTGACCTCAAACCAGTGACAAGTGGAGTACCACAGGGTTCCATCCTGGGACTGCTCCTGTTTGGTATCTACTTCTCTGAAGTACAGGCTAACACAGAAGGCCTTGGGCTAACATAGTTTACAGATGACTGCAAACTAGGAGCCATAGTTAAGTCCCCAAATGATGTGAACATCCTACAGAAGGGCCTCTCTGAGACAGATGCCTGGTGTCAGAGCCATGGCCTCAAGCTCAATGCCAAAAAGTGCAGTGTCATCCCCTTTGGTAAAAACTCTGTACCCATGAACTACTACATAGGCAGCAATCTACTTAACACCGAATGCGTGATAAGAGACCTTGGGACCCAGGTGGACAGTAGTCTCTCCTTTGATAGTCACATCACCACAGTAGTAAGGAAGTCCTTCTACATGGCACACCTCATCATAACAGGGTTCTCATCCAGGAAAAAAGATGTCATTGTTACCCTAATCATCACTCATTAGACCCATTATAGAGTACAACGCCCCTTTTGGAATGTACCTCACAAGACATCTGCAGCAGATGGAAAGGCCACAGAAGTACCTCACAAAGAGGATTACTGGACTCAAACAAATGCCCTACACTGACCGACTCAAAAAACTCCAACTTTACTCCGTAGCATATCGCCTACTCACAGGTGATCTCTGCCTAACATATAAAGCTATGTCAAACCCAGAGCTGTTGGACATGCTACACATAAAGAAATCCCAATCCCTCCGAGCTACATGCTCTAAGGACCTAAACCTTGTCACCACAATAAACAGGACATGCTAGAGGGATAGATTCTTATCCCAGAGACTTCCCATACTCTGGAACAGGCTACCCATCTATGTCAAGCAAAGTTCTTCATTAGCACTCTTCAAGAAAAATCTTGATGAGTAGATGGGAAATAGGAAATACACCCCGGGGATCACTTCTGTGTCTCTGCTCATCAGTGGCACAGGAAAATAACTTTCTTGGGTGGCGTAAGCCAGGGAACCTGGTTGGCTAGGCTTGCATAGGCCCTTGGGCTGATAGCCTAGTACCTACCTATGAACCTATGAATCATAAAGTAGCAAAATGTAAATATTCACATTGGCTGTTGCTTCAAGACAAGCGGTCATTCCAATTTCTCATTAATTACTAAAGACTCACTGTGACATCTTTTGACATGGCTCAGGATGGGGTTTCTGGCTAATTTTCAGATGACTAGCATGCTGTGACCTTGAGTCTGGTAACAATCCATATAGAAGAAGAAGCAAACAGATGGAAAGCTTGTACAGTTGTCAAATAAGGATTGGACACTTATTTGCTCAGTGACAAGCTTGGTGGGACTATCCTATATTAAGCAATATTTGGGGGTGTGGATGTGGAAATATTAAAATATGGAAAATAATTAAAAGCAGTCATAAGTTTAAGAATAACAGGAGATATGAAAACCTAACTTTGCCGTATTTAAAGGAACTTGGAGATTCACTTTTGTTTCATTTCTCAATTTGTTTCGGAAATCTGTATTGTTGTCCGCATATGTATGAATGAAGAAAATGAGAGAGAGAGAGAGAGAAGGTTGGATGATGTGGGGATAGTGAATCATGAAGTACAATGGATTAGCAAGGAGGAAGTAAGGACAGCTATGAAGAGTATGAAGAATGGAAAGGCTGTTGGTCCAGATGACATAACTGTGGAAGCATGGAGGTGTTTAGGAGAGATGGCAGTGGAGTTTTTAACCAGATTGTTTAATGAAATCTTAGAAAGTGAGAGGAGGCCTGAGGAGTGGAGAAGAACTGTTTTGGTACTGATTTTTAAGAATAAGGGTGATGTGCAGAGCTGTAGTAACTACAGAGAAATAAAATTGATCAGTCACAGCATGAAGTTATGGGAAAGAGTAGTGGAAGCTAGATTAAGAAGGGATGTGATAATTAGTGAGCAGCAGTATGGTTTCATGCTGGAAAAGAGCACTACAAATGCAATGTTTGCTCTAAGAGTGTTTATGGAGAAGTATAGTGAAGGTTAGAAGGAGTTGCAGTGTGTCTTTGTGGACTTAACGAAAGCATATAACAGGGTGCCTAGAGAGAAGTTATGGTATTGCATGAGAAAGTCGGGAGTAGCATAGAAGTATGTAAGAGTGGTATAGGATATGTATGAGGGTAGTGTAACAGTGGTGAGGTCTGTGGTAGGAGTGTTGGATGCATTTAAGGATCAGCTCTGAGCCCTTTCTTATTTGCAATGGTGATGGACAGGTTGACAGATGAGATCAGACAGGAGTCCCTGAGGACTATGTTGTTTGCGGGTGACATTGTGATCTGTAGTGAGAGTAAGGAACAGGTGGAGGAGACCCTGGAGAGGTGAAGATATGCTCTAGAGAAGAGGAATGAAAGTCAGCCGGACCAAGACAAAATATGTGTGTGCGAATGAAAGGGAGGAAAGAGGAATGTTGAGGATGTGAATAAAAGGGAGGATAGAGGAATGGTGAGGATGCAGGGAGTAGAGTTGGCGAAGGTGGATGAGTTTAAATATTTGGAATCAACAGTTCAGAGTAATAGTGATTGTGGAAGAGAGGTGAAGAAGAGAGTACAGGCATAGTGGAGTGGGTGGAGAAGAGTGTCAGGAGTGATTTGTGACAGACATGTACCAGTAAGAGTGAAAGGGAAGGTCTACAAGAGGGTAGTGAGACCAGCTATGTTATATGGGTGGCATTGACAAAAAGGCAGAAGTTAGAGCTGGAGGTGGCAGAGTTAAAGATGTTAAGATTTGCATTGGGTGTGATGAGGATTGATAGTATTAGGAATTAGTATATTAGAGGGTCAGCTCAGGGTGGACGGTTTGGAGATAAAGTCAGGGAGGTGAGATTGCGTTGTCTTGGACATGTGCTGAGGGGGGATGCTGGGTATATTGAGAAAAGGATGCTAAGGATGGAGCTGCCAGGTAAGAAGAAAAGAGGAAGGCCTAAGATAAGGTTTATGGATGTGGTGAGAGAGGACATGCAGGTGGCTGGTGTGACAGAGCAAGATGCAGAGGACAGGAAAATATGGAAACAGGTGATCGGCTGTGGAGACCCCTAACAGGAACAGCCGAAAGAAGATCTCTCTCTTTGTTTTATTTTTTGTTTGACAACCAAGTGACCAGAATATCTTTAGTAAAAGCTTTAGGCAAAGCAAAACAAACCATAGCAATAATAAAATCTTATATTCAAGACGAAATAATAAGAAATGGCATTATAGGACACGCAAGTATGCAGGGCAGTACAGCAACCTAAAACAATACAGTGGCATGTAGCAGTAGTAATATCTAGTATAGTCACATCTAGATATTGGTATTTAACTTTGAAAGCAAGGTGAGGAAAACAAATCCAGCTATTTCAAGTCCCCTAACAGACACTTATCTGTTAAAATACACATTTTTTTATTAAGTGATTTGCTCAGAGTATACATTTAAGCAAATGGAGGCTGAGGATAATCAAAAATGTGTGTCACCTTCAGGAGCATGGAAATAAGAGGCAACACCCAGGAAAACAGCATACTTTAGGTAAATGATCACATGTAGTACAAACAATAAGATATTGATAATATATTTGTAAACACATTTGTAACCAAGTTCTACTCCACATGAATACGGCAATATTATTTAACTGCACCCACAGGGTAACCTCCCCAAACACATTGCATCATCAAATCAAATGAACCCTGACTAAAATCAAAAACACCAGTTCCATGGCCCCAGATAATAACCTTAGTAGTTTCCTTACTACAGTTATGCATAACCTAGTAGCTCCCTTCATATCTTATTAAACAAGTCTACGTATGGGCTTTGGCTGCAGGATATGATAACAGCCTACAATGGAACCAACACATCCCTTACATCACTTCCTGTTAATGTTTGCCTATCATTTCTCCTCTCTCCCACCATGTACATCAATACATTTCACTTTCTAAACCATTCCTAGTTCACACTTTGCAATACCCTTTCTACCGTCTACAACTCACTCTTTACAATAACTTCATATACTTTTTAAGAACCTTTTTCACTTGCTACAACCACTCCTTTCAATTACTTTTTACGCTCCCTTTAACACCTTTTATCCTTATTACATTTCCTTAATTATCTCATTATATTTCTAACCTTTTGACACAGTGACACTGTCCTTTGTAACTATATTCCTTGTTACTGTACCTACAAAGTTTAACATCCAGCATCATATTGACACTGCTAACTGCTGTTTCCCATGTCAACCCTTTCATACCCTGCTCCCACTACTCTAATGATATGCATAATTACTCCTCCTCTCCTTCAATATTCCCAGTTGAGATGGCTAGCTGGTGGATGAGTCATATACACCTAAGCAAGCCTCTCTACAGGAAGACTCACCTACTAACCTTAAAACTACTAAACATTCATGCCCTCATGTCTCAGTAAAAGTATTCCAAAAACGTAGTTATAACAGCCTTGTTTCTTTTTATGCTTGTTGGAGATATTAAACTGCAGCCAAGTTCAGCATAGTTCACCCTTTCCTAGCCTTCACCATGTAAAACTCTTTCTGCTGGTTGCATGAACATCATAGTATAAATAGCAAATGGCCATAGCTTGAGATATGGGCTAATACTTATAATTCAAAAGGTATAGCAATCTCTGAGTCTTGTTTGAAAGATACATCCATTATTCCCTAACAGTTCTCTAATAAGTTCATAGTGTTTGAAGATAAGTGACTTTACCTGTTGGAAGCCGTATTAAATGACATTTAAGACACCACCAGATATTACAGGACTCATCTTAATAAGCGATCTGAAGGTAGACTGGAAAAATCCCCTAAGAAGCCAATTACTCATAGCCATTTCCTTTCAGAATATGATCCAGCTTATCGCCTGAGGTACCAGACCCATCTGCAACTCAAAAAGAAAAGAAAAAAAACACTCAAAAAACTTCACTCTGCTGGATGTTGTTATAACTAGCATTCCAGTCAAAAAAATTTAATTAGTGATCACTGCACCATTGTGTCTTCTCAATCTTTCAAATGCCATAAAATTAATCCTCAAGTAATACTAACCAGATCAGCACCTGACTCATCCATAGATTTACTTTATACAGAGTTGAAAGAATTAGACTGAGATTCCTTTTACCAATGTAGTGGCCCCATTTCTGATCTCTACACTTACTATAAATGCTATGACCTATACAGGGCACTAATGGATGTTATACTTCTTGGATTATTCCAGTTTTAAACAATTAATGAAAAATAGACACAAGGCCTGGGTGGAATGGAAAAAATTATCCTGCAAGCAAATCTAAACACAAAATATATAAGCAGTTAAAGAATGACATAATGATTAAAATTAGCTTTGCAACAACTGAGCACACCCACTGTCTGCAGAATACTTACCTAGGTCTATAAAACCTTGGCATATCAAATATATTCCCATAAATTAGAGCCAGTAACATTATAGCTGAGGAACTGACACAACTTAAAAGAAGATATCAGGAATCCTCCCTAACCTACTACTCAATTAGCATTCTCCAAGCCCCTGTCTTACCATTCAGTGTCTTCTCTTCATAAGATTCTCAACTATCCCCCATTCTACTGAAAAAGTGTAAATAAATGAATCACATGTTCAAAATCTCATTAAAAATTTGCATCCCGGCTAGAACCTTGACTTCCACACACAGCATCTCAAATTTCTCAAATTAGCTAGCCATGCCCTTAGCAGTCTGTCAGCTCATATACTACATCTTTTCACTCACAACCAAAATCCTTCCACATAGCTTCAAATAGCAACTGATTGTTCCACTTGTCAAGTGCCCCTTCCATACCACAGCTAATGACTTTTGTCCCATTGTCAATTATCTCCACTGCCAAAATTCTGGACAAAATGGTTTATGATCACATACTTGGATACATTATAAAATATGAGATCCTTGTTGAGAAATACCATGGTTTCTATCCAAACTTCAGTACAATAACAGCAATTTTTTTCAATGACAGGTGAAATTCTGACCAGATTTCAGCAAGGCAAACTTATTAGTGCTATCTTCCCAGACTTTAGGAGAGGTTTTAAAACAGTAGACCATAGAACCCTGTTGTTGTTTGTCTTTTCGACTTTTCCCAGTTAGGGGTCGCCACAGCAGAACTCCGGTCCGCTAATGATTGGCAGTAGATTTTTTATGGTGCCGAGTTGCCAGCCCAACGCTCAACCTTCAGCAAAGGCACGCCCATTCACACATGTCTTTCTGAGGCCACTCGACCGCGGGGAGGACATGCAGACTCTACACAGAAGGCACTCCAGCTGTGAATTGAACAGGAGAACCTCTTGCTGTGAGGCAACAATGCTACCGCTGTACCACTGCGGCTTCAGCAGACCATAGAACCCTAATGTATAGAATCACCATTATTGGTTTCTCTTCACATGTAGTATAATGGATCTAAAATTGTCTGAACATATAGAACACACAGAATGCTGGGAACAAACAGAACCACTCTAATTGAGAGCACTACATGTATGGTTCCCTCAAAAGTCTGTCCTCATCTGTCTTCATTTACTACTATTGTACACTCAGCACGCTTTCTCATGAATTACTCTTTCTACGTGCTCATAGGATTGTGAGTATCTTGAACAGGTAATAATGTATGTGGGCTCCCATTCTTGTGAAAAGTTATGAAATTCTTGGCTCACAAACCGAGGACCATTACCTGACAAGGGCACCAGGAATTCCATGTCTGGAGACTATTACTTTGAGTAATATTATGACAGACTTGATGTTATTTTCTCAATGGTATGCTGAATGTACACAGTTCTAAACTTCCTCAATCAAGTTTGAGTTGCCAGATGCCCTAGAATGGCATTATGCAGTGAAAAACATTCAGCTTTAGGCATCACAGACAATTTATTTGATAATGTTCCTTTAGAAATGGTTAGCTTAAATCTAGCAAATCTGCGCAAATATAATCATATCTGGTTAAACCATTGCATTCACCCATGGAGAGGCATTGTATGATTTGCTGTCATTCTACACACTTCAATTCTTTCTCAGTTTTTTGCATTAATGACCAAAGAACTTAGTGTAGAACATATAAAACAGGCTGTTTCCTTCATGAACGTATGAATTCTCTACTCTGTAACTATGCAAATTATGTTCTACATGACTATGCAAATGTTGGTTTTTATGAACATGTAAATCATGCTTTCTGTCCATATATGAATTTTCAGTACCATGTTCATGTAGATCTTTTTCACTGACTACATACTGTCCACTGACAACTGAGAATGTATTTGCACATTGTTCATAATTAGCTTTTCCAAATATAATAATTTGCAGTTTCACAATTTGAAATAAGTAAGCAATAAAGCCTGGCAGTTCAAGCATTGCAGAGAAATAGTGAACCATCCCCTGGAAGGTATGTTACTTCCCTGTAACATCCATCCCAAGACATCATACACTGCACCAATATAGGTTTAAAATTACATATGTGTTTCAATACACATACACACACACACACACACACACACACATATGACACTTATGCTGACATCATAGTGAGCAATAAGATCAACAAAAAATGGTCAATCCAATACAATTTTTTTTGCAGAGAGACAAGTCTGAGATTGCTCTACAGTGAGGAAAAACCAAATCCCTGATCCCCGACCATTCAAGAACTTGCACTAAAACAAAGCCAGCAATGTTTAATCAGCTGATTTTACATATAGGGTCTATGTCAGAAGCTTGAGTTTTCAGAAACTTGAAATTCATATTGTCAAGATGATATGATCGAGTTTCTGAAAAGTCAAACTTCAAAACACAACAAAGATCTACCCTTTTTTATATTTTTACAGGGGGCAAGCACCACTGCACCCCCACTCCCCCTGCATATTCTATATACTAACTCCAAGATCGCACAACATTAGGGAAATGGGTAAATTCCGTGATCCACACTGTTTTGCAATCTCCATTTGAAAGATTCTAGTTTTTGGAAACTCAGTCATATCATCTTGACAATATGAATTTTGAGTTTCTGAAAACTCGAGATTCTGAAAGGGACACACACACACACACACACACATATATATATATATATATATATATATATATATAAAGTCTACTTCATATGAACTAAATTTAATGTGTCTGAAATTCATTTGCCCAAGACCATAATACTGAAATTTATAAGTACTGAAAACTCACTAGACTGAAACTCATAAGACTGAAACCTTACTATGCAAAATTTCAGCATACCAAATTGTAAACTATAGACATGCACACTTACAACACCAATCACTAAGGGCAGGATTCAGGATGGCTTGCACGGAGTCTTAAGAGTCGTGTAAGACTCCATGCAGCCATCGCGATCCAGGAACAGCCCGAAATCCCGTGTAAGAGACCAGCTAAAACGTCTCTTACACGGGCAGGGCGTGGATATGCTAATTACCTCACTTGCAGCTGAAAGGCATGCAAATGAGATAGATTAGCGATCCACGAAGCTGAAACCAGCCCGTGTAAGAGTCGTGTTAGGTGCAGAAATGTACTCAGTTGACAACTGAGTACGTTACTGCAATTAACACAATGGAGCCATGACAGCTCCAAATAAAGTGTGCATATGTAGCAGGCAGCATGCCAATATGTGGCCATTGGCACGGTAACCCGATGCAAACATGAAATCATTTTTTTTTTTTTTTCGGCGATTGGTGAGGTTTAAACGCAGTGCAGCCCCGCGCAAATGGGCTGCGCTAAATAAGACATAAAAATAAAGGTTTGAAACCCACAAATGTGGGTTTTATGCAATGCATAGATTTGTAATGCGGGGACTAGCAGACCGAAAACAACATGGCCACCGTTTAGTGGTTGCTAAGGGGGGAAGCTGAGTGTAAGACACGTAACTAAGCATTAGTAGGCAATCCTATGTAAATGAGTGGTAGGATAGTGAATCACACTGTCACATAGCAAATGAGCACATTCCATGTAGTGTAAGAGTTAGATAAGGGGGAGTAACAGAGTAGGAGATAGGTGACATCACAGGGGGGAATGTCAGGAAGAAATCAAGCTCATTGGAGCAAAGTGGTATGTGAAAGATGTCAATCACACAGCATAGAAAGAGAAGTGTCAACAGATAAGCATGGGAAAGTCAAGAAATGGAAGGTGTACACTGTGGCCAACACCAAATTTTCTTGCTGTGTGTGCATGCGCGTGTGTGTGCGCTGGGAGGCGCGAGTAAGACAGAGTGCGCGTGTGTAAGGCAGAGTAAGCATGTAGGAGCCTGTGTAAAGATATATAAACCTGTTTGCGCTGGTGTGCGCGCGTTTTAACCCGAATAAGCAGATTCTAGTCCGTGTAAGCATGTGTGCACGTGTGGTAGCCACTGTGAACGTGTTTCCACTGGTATGCGCGCTGCTCCCCCCTGAGGAAACAGAGAGGAAAAAGGAAGCAGAAGAAATAGTAGGAAGCTAGCAGGGAATACTGGTAGAGCTAGCAGGTGAAAACAATTAGAAGCAGGCAATTACACAGGCAGAATACTAGCCCAGCCCAGCACTTAAACCACTGCAAACAGCATTGCAGTATGTTTCTCTCAAGAGACACTGCAAGACAGGAGTAAGCTAGTAGATGTGAAAACTGAAAAAGCTGCACTCAGACCAAACATGCTAGGGGCTGCCATAGCTGTTATAAGAAGACATAGGAGACTTGCTGAGGGTGGTGACAATGCAAATGCTGCCAGACAACCCACAGTGAGGAGACGGAGAAGAGTGTACAGGCCCAGGGTCACCTACCAGGGGTTACATGAGCTGGAGATACTGGAGCGCTATAGAGTGAACAGAGACCTCCTGCAGCAAATTGTTGAGCTGTGCAGGCCACGTCTCACACACAGAACCAACAGAGGGGAACCCATCCCAGTGGAAACCAAGGTATATGTTGGCCTAAGAATACTAGCAACAGGTACCTTCCAGAGACCAACTGGTGATATGATGGGGATATCACAGGCATCAGCCTCCAGGGTACTGCACCAGTTCCTGGATGCCATGTCAGCACATGTCGGTGAGCAAGTATATTTCCCCAATTCCCGTGAGGTATTGGCCAGCAATATGCGTCTCTTCCATCAAATAGCGGAATGCCCTGAGGTAGTGGGTGCAATAGACTGCACGCACATACACATCAAAGCACCAGCTGGTGAGCAGGGTAGGGCCTACATTAACCACAAGGGCTTCCCCTCCATCAACTGCCAGGTCGTGTGTGATGCCCAGGGTATAATAATGAATGTGTGTGCTGGCTGCCCTGGGAGCTACCATGATTCCCATATCTGGCATTTGACGCAACTGTACCAGACATTTGCCAATGGGGACATCCCACATGGTCACCTAGTGGGGGATGCTGGATATGCACCGGAGCTGTGGCTGATGACACCCATCAGAAATGCACACACACCTGAACAAGAACGCCATAATGAGGCACACGCACAAACACAAAATGTAATAGAGCGTATGTTTGGGCTGCTCAAGTCATGGTTCCGGTGCCTGGACACATCTGTTGGAGCCTTGCAGTACTCACCAACTACATGTACCCAAATTGTCATGGTATGTGCTATGCTACATAATATGATTCTGCGAAAACAGCTGCAGCAGGACCAGCATAGGGCCGGGACAAACAGCCCCCCACCATTGCCAAGGCCATCACAGGCAGAGCGTGACTCGGAGGAGGAACAACCTGAGCCTGCCCCAGTAGGCAGAAGGAGGCATGCCCAGTATTCCCTGGCCTTGGCAAAGAGGCAACGCATAGCACATACACTGGCTCAGTAGGAACCCTGGGAATGATACCCCTCTCTGACTCACTCATATAGTAACAGGGACGCCTAACATGACACAACCTGCTCTCAAACATGTACAGGGAGTGTAGTATGTGCATCCGACAGAGGCAGCCCTGCAGCACCACCTGAGGCATGATTGCCATGTGTTAAGCAATGTAACACCATCTAGTATATGCAAACATGAAGACCCTGCCTAACATCTCACCCTCACCAAGTATGATGCCATACTATGAAGACAACAAGATCAAGTACAATAATTGGCTGAAGTATTGCTGTTATCAAGGGGGAACAAATGGCTGACAGCCTGGGATGACATGCTGAGCAAGACACGATGCCCCACCTGCTAGGGATGGCATGCACCCAGCACACCTGGCTGTGTGGATACTGGCAAAGGCTGTTGTCACCCCCACTGTGCCTTGAATAGGTAAGGCTTGAAACACAAACCCACCACCACAGGTAGCACAAGGGATAACAACCTGGACGTAATGCTACCCAATGCCAGAAGTCTACTCTGCAAGGTGCATGCAGACCAAACCCACCACAGCATGGAGAATGGTAATATCTGTTCTGTAACAGAAACCTGGGTCAAGGCCCAGAAGAGCACCCTAATACTACCAGGTTATGTCTCATACCATGCTCTACAGCTCCAAAACATGGAACACACTACAATAGGAGTGTGGCTATCAGTAATTGTCAAGGATAACCACACCCCCAGGTTGGTACCACAGCAAGAAGCAGCATGGACTATCCACAGGCAAGTAACAGTGGCTCAAACTGCGTCCCTGTTTGCAGCCTGCTACAGACCACACTCATAAACCCAGGAACCCCAGCCAGCCTTCCTGAAGACACTGCAGAGTATGAATGTCTCAACAAATACCAAACAAGGCACACACAAAGTATGACATAGGTGGCAATCCATTATGTATGGAAGAAGTAATCAGGGACCTAGGGACACAAGTGGACGGTAACCCGTCATGTGACACTCATATTGCCAAGGTGGCCAGGAAGACCTGCTATATTGCCCACCTTAATATGAAAGGATGCACATGTAGAGCAAGAGAGGTCACTGTGCCCCCATACTCTTCTCTTATCAGGCCCATACATGACAACAATGCCCCAGTTCGGATGTACCTTACCTTACACCTGCAGCAGTTAGAAAGGCCCCAAATATACCTCACCAACAGGATAAAGGGTCCAAACATTTGACATCTGCAGCCTGGCTGAAGAAACCACAGCCCAATTCACAAGCATACTGCCCAGTCAGAGGCGATGTATGCCTGATGTACAAGGCCATGTCCAATCCAGAATGAAAGGACATGCTCCACTGCAGAAACCCCAAATCCAGCAGAGACACCACAGTGAGATATCTGAACCTCCACACATAGATAAATAGGATGTGCTGGAGGGACAGATCCAGAACCCAGAGGCTCCATACACTCTGGAACAGAATCCCAGTCTATGATAGGCTGAGCTCCACACTCATACTCAACAAGAGAAATCTGGTGAAGTGCATGGGAGATAGTAGGTGTACACTGGGGGCCATCCCTGTGTCACATCTAGTAAAGTAAACCCTAAATGGGCATAATATGCACATTGCAAGGGGTGTCGAAACTCACACACAGTCTGTCCATGCTCAAACATGGCCAGGGCAGATAGCCTAGTATGAACCTATGAACCTATGATGATACAAATTGTGCAGGACACAAAGGATTATCACACAGCTGTCCTACCTGATGGTAGGAACCATGGTGATAATCCTCAGATATGCTCTGCAGTACTCAAATATCACAAACAATACACCAAACCCACACACATTGCCAGCATCCAACCTAACAGATTCTTTGCAAACTCCCCACCAGCACCTTACTGCCAAATATCTATCCCAGCAGAGTGCTGGCCCCCTGACATTGCAGATGCTGAGGTAACAGCCAGCATCTACAAAGCACACCACACAGCATCAATGGTACCAGATGGTGTCCTGGGTTGTGTCCAACAAGTACTGTAAGAAGAATGGAACACCAAATAGCACTACTGCGCACTATCAGTCTTACCACAAGATATGTACCCAAAGATAAGTGTACAGCAACAGTGGTCCCTCACCACAAAGGTGGTGCCTGAATGGATACTGCAAACTATCACCCCTCAACCCTGACTGTCTAGGTTGGCAAAGTAATGGAGAGGATGATTATGGATCCCAGGAATAACAAGATTGGGTACCTACAGACATTGGACCCTACCCAGTGTGGCTTTCATAGGGTAGATCCTGCCCCTTACACATGTCTGACTCATGTGAAATGCGCACCAAGACCATTGATGTGGGGAATGTGGATCACACAGCCTATCTGGACCTTGCTAAACCCTTCCATACAATACCCTAGTTGATCAGTACAGATAAGCTCACCAGCCTAACTATAAACCCCTCAAGTAGATGGGTTGCAAACCAGCTCAAGGACAGAACTGACCTGGTCAGACATGCTGCAGCCATGTCAGACTGCAAACCAGGTACAACTGGCATCCCACAAGGCATGGTCCTGGGACCTCCTTGTATGCTATATATGTCACATAGGTACAGGCCAACATGGAAGGACTCTGTCTGAACAGGTTCACAGAAGACTACAAACTGCCCACCATATCGGACCCTCCAGCTGACACAAGCAACCTACAAAAGGCACACATAGAAACAGACAAGTGGTGCCACAGCCATGTCAACAAGCTAAATGCAGAATAGTGTAAAGTCATCCCCTGTGGAAACACAGTACATGGCCAGAAATTACCACATAGGTGTTAACCCAGTAAGTACATCAGGAGCAATAAGAGACCTGGGGACACAAGGTGATAGATATCCTGCATGTGACAACCATGTGTCTGTAGTGGTTACAGAAACATACCATATACCCACCTAATCATGAAGGTAAGCACAGCTAGGTCAGGGTAGGTCAATGTGCCTCTCCAGTCATCCATCAGCAGCCTCACAATTGCGTACAATGGCCCTTGAGGGATGTACCTTAGCAGACACCTGCATCAACTGGAAAGACCCCACAAATACCCCACCAGGAGGATCGCAGAGCTGTAACAGATGCCATGTGTCACCTGATTAAACAAATTGCAGCTCCACACAGTACCATACCGCCTGGCTGGAGGTGAACTGTGCCTGATGTATAAAGCCATGATCAAGCTGGTATGAATGGACATTTGGCACCATGTAAAATCTGAATGCTGGTGACCTATGCAGCTGACAGGCCTGAACCCCAGCACAGACGTAAACAGGACATGCTGTACCGATTGGTCCATAACCCAGAAGCTCACTCCACTCATGACTAAACTCCCAGTACAGGTTATCCAGGGAGTCCCTCATTGACTGTCATCCAGAGGAATCATGATGACTGGATGCGAGATGGTAGGTGTACCCTAGGTATCACCTGTATGTCACGGGTAGACAGAGGCACAGCACACTAACCTTGACATATGTCACGGCAAACACCAGTAAATGCGTGTTGAAGGACAAACACTCTCTGACTAGCATTACAAATGGACTAGGGCACATGGCCATTGTTTGTCACTGTCCACACAAGTTGTGGAATACATTAACAATGTCGGACAATCATGTACTATGCTGTCCATATCTGAACAAAATGCAACATGGTCATATCTGCACAACTGGCCCTCAACCAGTCTGGTGTGCTCACTATAAATATTACAAGCAGTGATAGGACTGAAACCGATGATACTGTCCACCACAGTGAAAGTACTGAACCAGTACACTATACGACAATACACTGTTTGGTCAGTAGGAAAGGATGTTGACAACTGTATGCAAACTATACCATGGCAACCCTGCAGGCACAGCATAATGCCTGTTAGGTTCAGACACAAAGCAGTTGGGCAGTAAGAACACAACCTGACGTCCAACACTCAACTGTACATGTGAAATATAGATGGCATCCACACACAAACACAAATGTGGTGGACCACAGATCCCAATATAAGGAAAGTTCACACTGGGCATGCTCGCACACTTAGATAAATGAGACGTGTCAGTCAAGAAGCCATAGAAACTGTGAACTGGGCATGCTCACACACTTAGGCCATGTCCGTTCAGCAGTTGCACACACATATCTGGCATTTGTATGTGTTAACACAGGAACCTCCCACAATACAGAAATCTGCCCAGTACACACAGTGAAATTACAACAGAGACATAAGTAAAGTACTGGATCCCACTCATATGCAAACATCTTCCACAGTACACAAGTTGTTCATAGAGATAGGGAAAGCTATGGCAATAAAGACCCATAAACAGTATATGAGCAACAGATACTTGCATCTGACAGGTAAACATATGGCCGTAGAGTGCAATACTAGGCTGTTGTCCCTAGGGAATACAGAAGGCTATCCACAGTGTATTTGGCATCTGCCTCCACAGTACAGTAGGCCACTGTGCCTGTGCAAAGTTAATGCATAGATATGCTCTCCCCTGTACTGATGGATAGTAACAGATGTACATACCTCTTCATACAAAATGATGTCAGCACACTATACATATGTCAGGAGCACAAATGATACCCAGTAATTTGAATAGCGCGCTCAGCTACTGTGTTTCCCACAAGTGTCATAATATAGTTAGGTAGGGGTTTGAATCCTGCAAGTGCTCAGTGTGTGTGTATATGTGTGACTGTGGAGGGGGAGTAGTGTGTGTGCAATTCCATGTATAAGAGAAGTGTCCCTTTTGGCAACTAGTACAACACAACACATGCTGCCACTGTCTAAACACTGATGATGTCAGCATCCTATAAGTACAGCAGGAGAAAGCAAGTCTCCCAGTAATGCAAATAGCTTGCTCTGCTACTGCGTCTCTCACAAGTGTCATAACATAGTTAGGTAGGGGTTTGAATCCTGCAAGTGCTCAGTGTGTGTGTGAATGTGTGTGCAATTCCACGTGTAAGAGAAATGTCCCTTTTGGCAACTAGTACAACACAACACATGCTGCATATTCCACTGTCTAAACACTGATGATGTCAGCACCCTATAAGTACAACAGGAGAAAGCAAGCCTCCCAGTAATGCAAATAGTGCGCTCTGCTATTGTGTGTCTCACAAGTGTCATAACATAAGTAGGTAGGGGTTTGAATCCTGCGAGTGCCCAGTGTGTGTATGAATGTGTGTGGGGGAGTAGTGTGTGTGCAATTCCACGTGTAAGAGAAATGTCCCTTTTGGCAACTAGTACAACACAACACATGCTGCATATTCCACTGTTTAAACACTGATGATGTCAGCACCCTATAAGTACAGCAGGAGAAAGCAAGCCTCCCAGTAATGCAAATAGCACGCTCTGCTACTGCGTCTCTCACAAGTGTCATAACATAGTTAGGTAGGGGTTTGAATCGTGCAAGTGCTCAGTGAATGTGTGTGGGGGAGTAGTGTGTGTCCAATTCCACGTGTAAGAGAAATGTCCCTTTTGGCAACTAGTACAACACAACACATGCTGCATATTCCACTGTCTAAACACTGATGATGTCAGCACCCTATAAGTACAGCAGGAGAAAGCAAGCCTCCCAGTAATGCAAATAGCGTGTTCTGCTACTGCGTCTCTCACAAGTGTCATAACATAGTTAGGGGTTTGAATCCTGCAAGTGCTCAGTGTGTGGGGGAGGAGTGCGTGTGCAATTCTACGTGTAAAAGAAATGTCCCTTTTGGCAACTAGTACAACACAACACATGCTGCATATTCCACTGTCTAAACACTGATGATGTCAGCACCCTATAAGTACAGCAGGAGGAAGCAAGCCTCCCAGTAATGCAAATAGCACACTCTGCTACTGTGTCTCTCACAAGTGTCATAACATAGTTAGGTAGGGGTTTGTATCCTACAAACGCCATGTGTGTTTTTGTCACACAGTTTGTCCATGTGTGTGGGGTGTTGTTCCCAATATTGCACAACATACATTATATCAGTAATGTCAATGCACACATGATGTATGTGTGTGCCACCTACACATATGTACCTGTGAACTTCAATAGTTCCCATGTCCAAAGCCTGCCGCATGTGAATACATGGAATATGCATTAGACAACTGTATGACTGTGGTGTTCTGTGCAGGGGCTGCATGTGGTATGTGAATATACAGTGTGAGTTGTAGATGGTGTCATCCCACCAGCGAGGGATACACGACTGGTCTGGAGCATATAGTCCACATGTTGGTGATGAACAGGTGCAGCATGTTTTCACCTCTTGTGGGAGTGGTAACAAGTTGTTCCATAGCAATGCAGGGAATGAATGCTAGGAACCCTTCAGCTAGGGTCTTGGAGCTAGAGTAATGCTCACACTCTATGTTTGGGTAGTTGCAGTCCACCCATATAATGGTGTTTGTAGAGACCATCATATTCCCAGTGGTGTCAGGAAGGCCAAGTGGGTTTCCTGGGTATGGGAGAGTGGTGTGTGCTAGGCTATGAACCTGAAGGCAGTCTAACCCACTGTTAGTTGCACATGGATAGGCTCTGATGCTTTGTGCTGTGCCACCAACCTGGGGGTGTGTGTATCTGAGATGCCTTTGGATACATCCCCCCTGTTCTGGTTTGGTGCATGTGTAGGGGACGACAAGCACGGTATGAGGTATGACCTGGCAGTGATGGTGTGCACCTGGGAGCCTTGTACCAGGAGTCTGTTACTGCACAGATATTGCTGTACCCCATGCTAAGGACAGTTTCCACTGCATGCATCTTGAGGTTTACACTGCTGCTGTTGAGTAGCATTACTATTAGTGTCCTATCCTGTGTGATACCTGTGTAGGTGGCTATGTAATGTCAGCCTTGCATACAAAGGCACTATGTGTGTAGCAAGAGCCTCTGCCAATATACAATGGCCCATGGGTGACAGGTGCAAGCTGTCCCTAGCAAAGCAATGTGGCTTGTCCAGCATGTAATCCCACGCTGACAGGCATTGGATCCCCTTTGAATGTCACTGAAACATATGGTAATTGTAGAAACTGATCATCCTGTCTACATATTGTGGCAGCATTCTTGGTGAGGGTAAGATGCTACTCAAGGTCAGGGTCATACCAGCCTGTGCCACAAGCTCAGAGAGCCCCTCTATGTCCCCTAACATGTAGTCCAGGGAGGTGCGTCACAGGTCATACACACTGGCACAGACAATGACTGAGTCATATTTCTACATGCCTTGGAGTGACCTGTATGCTTGTGTTATGTGGTGGATCATAGTGCCCGACGGGCATCTCAGCGTGACCTTCACCTTGTTCAGCCTGGTGAGCAGGACCTCAGTGTACCTGACGATAGAGGTACCTATTACAACTGTAGCAGGTGTGTTGTCAAGCTGTATGGCCTGTGACTGTTTGGCACACAGACTTTGTGAGCTATGTGTTGCACGTGCTCTGCTCTGGCTTAACGTTTGCTTGTGTGTCTGCTTTGCAGGTGTCAGCTGCTCAGGCAGGATGCTACTCTGAGAGTCCAAGAATGTACCTGTGTGTTTCTGTGTTTGGATTGCGGTCGTGGCAGGTCTATGTGAGACTGGTACTGTATTCACTGTAGTATCCCACTCCACCTGACAGGGTATGCCAGTACTGAGTTAAGAGAGCTTAGCCCCCAGTTTGGCTATGTGGTTGCATCTCTCACATGTGTTGTAAGTGTATGGGAAGGGGAGAGGGTTGTCTGTGTACATGAGGCAGCTGTAACATTGCCACATGACTCACAGATTCACCAACTGGGCCAGAGAGTAGATTGACAGGTGACCTTTGCACATGCTACCATAGCATTGTGAATCCTATACTAATTAACGACACATAGGGCCAATGGGGAATAAGGTACTCAAGGTGAGTATGTGAGGGTGTAGTGCTCCTGATTTGTTAGTGCTGGCATATATGAATGCTGTCTTGAGCAAATGCGAGGTAATTCATATGCAATGTGTTACAGGCAACCTACATGCAAACAGGACAAACAGTGACGTTCTGTCAAGTGAGACATGGACATCAGTACAGTAAGCAATGCAGATGTCACTAGGGATCCACAGAGGCACTGTAAATCTGCACTGCAGGTGGAATCAGTGTTTCAGGGACATAACAAGCAAACATGCATACAAACAAAGCTACAGTCAGCAGGCCTGTATGTAGACTATGCTACAACAAACAAGGTGTACGACTTCCAGTAGGTAACAGTGCATATATGCAGGCACTATAAGCCTGTACCCAGACATTCACAGGTCAGATGGGCTGGGTCCAGCCCCACCCCCCACAAATGTATAGACCATGTACCTTCGTAATGTTGAATAACTGGCCTGATACCTAAGTGTTCATACCTGTAATAATACACATTTCAAATAACAGACACTGAGCCCTCACTCAGCAGTTCCAGACTTAGTATGATGTATGCTACCTGTCCTGGCACCACAGTATCCTTGACATGTATGGAGACTGTCCCTCCTGTCATAGTTAGTTCTGTGTTTTGGGGCTGTCATGCATGGTATGAGGTGTGACCTTGTAGTGCTAGTGTGCTCTTGTGAGTCTTGAACCTGTTGTGTATTACTGCACAGATATCAACATCCTCAAACATCCTCATTGCAGAGTCAAGTGTGGCAGCATGCAACTCGCAGTTGACATGACCATCATTGAGTATCAATATGTACATTTTTGTATCCCCTGTGCTACCTATGTAGGTGGCCATCTCTTGACAGCCTCACCACCAGTATGCAAAGATGTGCAGACAGTACACTATGGTAATTACTATGGGTGTACAAAACAATACAATGACATTCATACTGTAACTGCATCAGGCATGCTGGGATATACCCACAATGATATCATTACACTGTACTGTTGTCAACATTATACTATTACAACACTTCTATGTAGTCACCCTGTGCATCAGCACCATGTTAACCTGTTCCTGCACCGATGTTACAGATTGCAGGTGGTGGCACAGTTTCATCATATGCACAGGGTGTGTACTTGGTATGCCTGAGTCTGCCACTGATACAACCAATTGACATGTCTGTGTGTGTGTGTTGGTGAAGGACAGCAGTACAAGATGGGGCAATGTTGATGCAGTGTGTGCGTGTATGCGGTAGCCATAGGTGTTATCAATTTGCATGTGTGTATGCATGCACACAGTCCCACCTCATGGCTGCCATATACAGGTGTTTGTGGACAGCCACAGACTGTACCTGCCAGGTCATACAGATCACTGTCTGTGGCCACGGACACGGTACCTGTGCCTGGCAGGGGTGCTACGGACCATATCAGGTACTAAGCCAGACTGGGTACTGTCATCAGAAGCAGGTGGTTGGTGACTGGAGACAGGTCCCTGTTGGGACTGTCCAGAGCCACGTGCACGTGGTCTCCTGGGGCGGTCTGATGACAGCACAGACCCAGCATTGCTGGGGCTGCTGCCAGCACTATGGGAGTGGCCACGGGCCTGTTGTCATCTGTGATGGCTGCCAGCTGCTGCTGTTGCTGGCATACAGCCACGTCGACGCCTCAACCGTCCACCATTGCCCTGGCTCATGGACATGTAGTTGTGGAACAGATCTAATGTGTCCCCCCAACGTCTGTCAATGACCTCGGTGAAGTTATGGATGGCAGCCGCAACATCACGCATACTGTCATTCATAGCTGTGCGACATGCTCTCAGCTCCCTCAGACCCTGTCTGGTATACCGTTCCATATGTGACTGTGCCTGCATTACAGCCCAAAACATAGCTGAGGTTGAAAGACCTCTATGGGCACGTCTGACAGGGGCGGTACACCCACAGATGCTCCCACGAGAACCCCTGGATGTCTGCCTGTGTGGTACCATGTCAGGACCCTGGCCATGGCTGCTGTGTGGGGATGCATGTGCCACCGATACCACATTACCCTGGTCAATGCCCACTGTATCCTGTCCATCACCTAGGGACATTGGTGACAAAGGATGTATTGGCAGGATGACTGTGCGCATTGATGGGGTCGACAGCTGTGTACTGTCAATTGGCTGACCAATGACGGACCCTGGCACACCTCCCTGTGCCATTACACAGGTATCATCATTATCACTATCCACAGCAGCTGATTCAGGTTCCCTGCTGCACAACACCAGAGCAGCACCAGAACCTGTGGGAGTAAGACAAGAAACAGTTTACAATGTGTACACAATGTCACCACTGATACACACATGCACACATGCACACAGGGCACATGCACACATGCACACAGGGCACATGCACACATGCACACAGGGCACATGCACACATGCACACATGCACACTCCTCAGTATATGAGATATCAACACACAGACACAAACACACCTGCAATCAAACACATAGCACTACTGCTTCAGCCTATTATTACTATTAGTATCAAGAGTATTGAAGGTATTGTTATTAAACACTCACCAGCATGGATAGGCTGCCTTGCTGTTACACCAGAGGGACCTGCAGAAATTAGACATTTATTGTCAGTGGGCACAACTGTGCCATTGATACTGTGAGTATGATACAGTTCAGTAGTGCAACAGTTAGCTTCCACAGGTCTACTGCTGATATTGAGAATATCACTCTTGCACAATAATTACCAAGATTACAGCTACAAACCGAGGACACACCTCACACATGCATAAACTAACAGTGTACAGAACGGTCAACTATACACATGGCATGTTACCTGCACGCTCCGTGTCCTGCTGCTGGGTGGCTCCAGCCTCCATCATTACACATGTATGCTGCTGCTGTTGCTGTTGGGCTGGAGCCACAACACTTAGGAGTAGTCCCTCCAGTCTGGTGAGGGGGGGATGTCTAGCCACCCCACCACCTGTGGCAAGCTGCTGCCTGTGGATATCCGACGCATGCTGACGGACATTTCTAATTAAATCACTGCAGTGATGGCGTACCTGCTCATATGTCCGGTTATGTGTGCCTATGTCATTTACCCGACGGACCAGGTCTTGCCACAGTGCAGCCCTCTCCTGCTGGTTCTGGCTGGTGCGGGAAAAGAGTATTGTGAAATCCCGCACCAGGCTCTGGTGTATCTCTTCCTCCTCCGCAGAGGAGTACACAGGGTTTCGCTGGTGCACCATAGCCCTGAAAAGGAGAAGGAAAATATGTCAGCAATATATGTCAGCAAACTATGGCACACATAATACACATAATACTCGACTGTAGTGATATAACGTAACTCCCATATATAGCATCTGTCTGTCTATTGGGGGATACAGATGTAAATGACCAGATATCAGTGCTCAGCCGACAACTGTTCAACAGTACCTGGCACACTCCATATGACAGACTAGTATACTGCAGCAGTCAGCACACTGGTTCAGGTCCAATGCACAACCTCACACTGGGGGTTTGTATCAAGGTACTGTATGGGGAACATTATCAACCCATGCACTGCATGCAATGCACGTTACATATTTCACTGGTAATGCACACTACTCTTACTTGCCATAACCCTACCTACACCACAGTCACATACAGGGTAACACAGCACAACATATGGCAATGTAGTATGTGTTGATCGCAATACCTCACACATCTGTCTCTGGCCTCACACCAAGGACACACACTACCATGACAGACAGACAGTCATGGTGAGCAGTCACACCAGTACATAACATGCACCCAGTCACTGGCACACTCATTCCACCTCACATATTTGGTTTGCAATGGGTTCATGGGTGTGCATTGTGTCTTAGGTAGGTAGTATGCTATTGGCCCTGGCCCTACAGCAGCATAGTGTTATGCTACCCTGCCCCTTGTGACACATGTGATATGATCGTACCTGCTCCTTACAAACAGTTACACAGGGTGACTCATATGCCATATTACCTATCTGTATAACATTCAGCAGGGGTATGTCTGACATCTACTCATGGGGAGCCTTGCTTCTTAATTCTGTGTGGTTTACTCCAGGGTATGTTGTATCTGTGGGTAGGGACCTGTACCTCCACCATGTGCTCTATACTGCGGTGACAAGGACGACAGACATAGGTAATTTGGGTTGTGGATGTTGGAGGTGTTACTATGGTTGTTGGACAACTGTCATGGGTGTGACCTAACTATGTATATCCAGCAGTGGTAACCTCTATGTAGGTAGTCTGTGTGTGCTCTGTGGTCTTGTCAGTCACTCTGCATAGGTAATGTGTTTGAGTGCATTGACACAGTTACTTGCGTATGTCTGTGTCCTTCTCCATATCTGTAGTTGTCATGGGAGGTACATACTGTGTAGGACATTGTGGGGTGTAGAGGGGTACAGTGACCTACATGTCCATAGCTGACACACCATGTCTGCTGACACATTCCATGTACAGGTATTACAGGACTAGTGTGCCACTGTGTATATCAATGGGGAGCCTATTGTACACTTGTTGCCCCTGTTCCCCCCTGACACATGCAGTGGTGGGCAGGCATGCACATATGTGGTGGTTACTGGTGTCAGTGTTTTGGAATGGGGTATGGTACTCCAGTATCCACACTGGTGTTCACTCCATGCCTTTGTCACCAGGCACCTGTTGCAATACATCTGCACACATGTGCCTCACTCAATATATATATATATATATATATATATATATATATATATATATATATATATATATATATATATATATATATATATATATATATATATATATATATATATCTGTATATATATATATATATATATATATATATATATATATATATGTATATATATATATATATATATATATATATATATAGATATAGATATATACATATAGATGTGGGGAGAGAGAGACAGAGGGAGAAAGAGAGTGAGAGGGGGTGGGACAGAGAGAGAGAGATAGTCATATACAGACATATCTGTTGTCAGTCAGATCTGTCTGTATATGTATGCGTATCTACATATATCTATATATGTATGTGTGTATTACATATATCTGTACGTACATAGTCTATCAATCTCAATGTCTGTGCAGTAAGTGAAACCTGGTTCAAGGCTCCTGAGAGCACACCAGCGGTACCAGGCTATACCTCGTATCATGCTTTTTGGCCCCAAAACTCGGGCCAAAACAAAAAGGAAGGGGGAGTGTCCATATTCATCAAGGACACCCACACCTCCAGGTTAGTGGCAACACATGAAGCATCAGAGACCATCCAGGTGCAAATAACCATAGGCAAAACTGCTATACAACTGGTAGCATGTTACAGACCACCCTCCCAATCTCAGGAACCATAGTCAGCCTTCCTAGAGACATTGGAGGATATGAATGTCCCACCAAACACCATCATATTGGGAGACTTCAACTACCCTAACATACACTGGGTGCATTATTCTAGCCCAAACACCCTAGCCCAAAGGTTCCCGGAATTCATTAATTCAAATGCAATGGAACAGCTAGTCACCTCTCCCACAAGGGGAGATAATATACTAGACCTGATCATCACAAACATGGGGACAATGTGCTACACACCGGAAGTATACCCCTCACTAGTCACATCTGACCACAAACTAATCACCCTGGATATACATATCCCACCTCCACCCACAACACAAAAGACTACAGTGAGAAACCTCTCAAAAGCCGACTTTACACTTCTTAAAACTGAGTTGGTATCCTTTAAGCCCACTGGGCCAGTGGAAACCACATCCCACAATGCAGATTCCTTCACAAATGCTTTCTACGGACATCTCCAAGAATGCATGGATCATGCAATCCCAAATAAAACCAAGACCCTCTCCACCAAGGGCAGGCGTCCTGTCTGGTGGACCCCAGCCATGAACAAATTGTATAACAAAAGAAGGTAGCTACTGCACGACAGAGCAGAATCCCATAAAGATAAGGCATCTCTGAGCAGCACTAGTAGAAAGCTACGTTCTCGCATACAAACATGCAAGGCCAACTTTGAGAGGAAAATCGCTATGGACACTACAGATAACCACAAGGCCTTCTTCTGCTATGTTAGACACCTGGGCGAAAACCCTCAGATATGTTCAGAGTTAGTTCACAGTGACAAAAACTACACTGAACACACAGATATTGCCAACATTCTGGCAGACAGGTTCAGTGCAGATTTCTCCCCTCCCTCACCCCCAAAAGAGGAATTACTTATCCCAGCTGAATGTAACCTCCCTGTCATCTCAGATGTCCAGCTGAGAACCGCCCTCAGCAAAGCTATAAACACAGCATCAATGGGACCCGACGGTATCCCGGGTTGCGTGCTACGTGAACTCCAAGAGGAGCTAAACCCGCACATAAAATGCAATTTAACTGTAGCCTTACTACAGCATATGTACCTGGACACTGGCATACAGCAACAGTAGTCCCACTCCACAAAGGAGGCACCTCTACAGACCCTGGTAACTACCGCCCCATAAGCTTAGCCAGCCTGGTCTGCAACGCTATGGAAAGACTCATTATGGAACTCATACACAGAGACATTGGGGACTTACAGACACTTGATCCCACCCAGTTCAGCTTTGTAAAGGCCAGATCCTGCCTTTTGAACCTGGTTGACCTTTTCAAAACAGTCACTAGAGCCATTGACGAGGGCACAGCAGTCCATACAGCCTACCTGGACTTGGCTAAAGCTTTCGACACAATACCCCACTCTGGCATCATAGACAAGCTCAACAGCTTAAATGTAAATCCATATGTCACAAGATGGGTTGCAAACCGGCTAAAGAATAGAAACCATAAAGTCAAAATCACTGGTGCCATGTCAGACTCAGAGCCAATCACAAGTGGTGTCCCACAGGGCTCTGTCCTGGGACCCCTCATGTTCGGCATTTATTTCTCAGATGTGGAAGCAAACATGGGAGGGTAGTGGCTGACAATGTTCAAAGATGACTGTATACTAGGTGCCATAGTTGATACACCAGCTGACACATACATCCTACAGAAAGGCCTCACTGAAACAGACAACTGGTGCCGGAGTCATGGCCTTAAACTGAATGCCAAATAATGTATAGCCATACCCTTTGGGAAAAACAAAGTACCCACATATTATCACATAGACAGTATCCCACTGAGTACAGACAAAGTAATCAGAGACTTGGGGACACAAATCGATACTGGCCTCTCATTTGACACTCACGTTGCCAAAGTGGTTGGATAGACTTCCTACCTTGCCCACCTTATGAAGGGATTCACATCCAGATCAAATGAGGTCATTGTACCCCTATACTCCTCCCTTATCAGGCCCATGAATGTGTACTATGCCCCATTTGGTATGTACCTCACCTGGCACTTGCAACATCTAAGGAGACCCCATAAGTACCTCAACAAGAGGATCAAGGGTCTCCAACAAATGTCATATGCTGCCAGACTAAAGAAACTCCAGCTCTATTCCGTAGCATACCGCCTACTTAGAGGTGATCTGTGCCTGACGTACAAGGCCATGTCCAATCAGGAATTGATGGACATGTTTCACCTCGTAAAATCCAAATCCATCAGAACCACGAGAGCTACAGATTTAAACCTCAGCACAAATATGAATAGGACATGCTGTAGGGACAGATCCATAACTCAGAGGCTTCCCATACTCTGGAACAGAATCCCAGTTCATGTTAGGCAGAGACCCTCACTGACTCTCTTCATGTGAATTCTTGATGAGTGGATGGGAGATCATAGGTTTACACCAGGGGTCATCTCTGTGTCACTACTAGACAGCGGCACAGTAAACTAATGCTATTATGTAAGGGGGTCTTCACTGTGTCACTACTATACAGAGGCACAGTTTTCTAAATCTATTCTGTACACTGTCTGCAGATAGCCTAGTACTAAACTATGACACTGTGAAACTATATATGTCTATGCATTTCTACATCCCTCTCTATCTATGTATACATATATGCATATTATATATATATATATATATATATATATATATATATACATACATACATATCTCGATATACATACGTATACACATGATAGATAGATATATATATATATATATATATATATATATATATATATATATATATATATACTCCTTTTTAGTTCCACATATGTATACACACAGTAACGTACTGATGAACATCCATTACTGTACAACCTACTTGTACATTGCACTACAACCTACATTGCTATGTGCACATAGCTACCTTCACATACATATGTATGTAGAGCCTTCAGTGACAGTTGCAGTATGTCCCCGGCCCTATGCACATCTTCATATACATAGATACAGACCAATAACACATATGGAGGGTTCACAGTATGTAGACTATTATATTAGTACTTTACATTACCTGTGTTTGTTGCAGCTGTTTGCGTAGGCTTGCAGTTACTTGGCCTGCTGTCAACTTGTTTGTTTTGTTGTTACTTTTTTTTTATTTATTTCTTTCTTTCTCTTTCTCTTTCTCTTTCTCTTTCTCTTTCTCTTTCTCTCTCTCTCTCTCTCTCTCTCTGTCTCTACCTCCAGAGGGTGCAATGAAAGTATTGCATGTGTGGACTGGGAGTACAGGATGCTTTTGTAGGTATCTGCACATGTCCATGTGATGGCCTCTGCACCAATTGTTAGCCAGCATTTACTAATTGCATGCAGCCTGTTGTGTAGTGATTGCAGTTCTCACTGTGATTTCAGGACAGTGCTATAAAAAGGTCTGTTAGGTAGGCGTAGCCCTTTCAGATTATCAGGGTGGGGACCATACTGGTTTGCTGTGGACACTGTTCTGTGAGTGTAAAGGTTGGTATGTCTCTCATATTTCAGGCTGTGTTGTAGACACTGCAATGCATGTTGTTCTGTAAGCTGAGTATTCCTTCCTCCAGTTTCCTCTTCTCCGTGTGTATGTAAACTGACACCTACGACTAGTAATACTGTGTATATGGGTGTGTGTGCTTTCCTGTGGGGATTGTGGTGTAATTGTTATATAGCAGTGGCTCTTGCAATCTGTTGCTATGGCTTCAATATTTGCCCTTTACATTCACTCCTTGTATGCCTGCTAGGTGTCTTTCCTGTTATGTGTTGCTATGGCTTTCCTATTTTCCATTTACATTCACAGCTTGTAATGCTTGCTATATCTGTTTGGGCAGCAATTCCCTATGTGTTTGTTGTGGTAGGGTGTTACTGCATGCAGTGTGGTCTGGCCATGGTGTGGGCCTTGACACTTACAAGGGTATTTGATCATGCTGCTGAGCAGGCCTCAGATACTCTCAGGTACATCTTTTATCAGCCTCATGGAATGGTACATATCAGTGGGATACTCCAATGAAATATTCTGATATTCTGCAGTTGTGACTGTGGGTTATTTCGAGCATATGTATTACTACACCAGATGTGACGTGCAAATGGTGCATACTTTCAGTAATTCATAGTTACCATTGCATGTGTAGTAACACCTTTCTGCCTACTGTTAGTACATTTCACAGGGTGTCAGTGGGGCAGAGTTGACATTTGTTTTCACAGCAGGGACATCCCTGTAACTCAGTCACAGTTGCTATGTCTGGGCTCTTAACTATTCAACTATGGCAGTGTTTATCCTGCTCTGAGTATGTGTGTGGCTTGCCAGATGCTACTGTGACATTATTACCTACTAGCTACCAACTAGCATGGCTGTTTCATTTCACACAGTACTATTTTACAAATCCACTAGATTTGACAGTAAATATACATGACATGCTTTGTGTACTAGACATGCTATATTCCCTTTACATTAATTCCTACTATTTCATGATATATTTCTTTCAGCACAATGTTCTTGTATAGCAGTCATGGCTTAGTGGTAAGTCATGCAGACTAGTGTTTCCAAGGTCCTGGGTTCGAGACTGACAGAGGTATTTTATTTTGCTGCTGAGAAAACTACAGGCCTTGTCATTCAGAGTGACTAAGGCACTTTTAAGCAGCTGTAAGCAGGTTAGCGCTGGTTTGCGCGGAGGTCACGCATGCGCACTGCCGCTTAGCTTCGCGCACACACGCTTAGCTAAGCGCACTCCCGCTTACTACTGCTTAAAAGTGCTTACTGTCGCGCACACCCGCGCTATTTTCTTTTAAAGAAAAGAAAATGGGGAGATAGGAAAGTGGTGAAAAAGGGGGCACAAAGAGGGTAGGACAGTAGGAAAACAAGCTCGGGTTTTGCAGGTGGGATGTAGGAAAGGCCCATAGCTGCCCATTTCTTCATCAGCAACAGCTGTGCATATGTTTGTAATTTGGTGTGAAATTTGAAACCTTCCACCCCTAAGAGAGGTGTGAGGACAACAATATTTGTTGTACAGCCAATTGTAATTGCCAGTTTACATGTCCAGCAGACACGTGTGCAAAATGGGCAGCTATGTATGGGGCATAATTTTTTTGTGGGTACAGAGTGCCCTTTTTTTTTCAGGTGAGAGTGGTATGTCAGGTACAGGAAGTCGGTATAGCTGGGGAGGTAGGTAGGGGAGGTTAACAGACAAGACAAACAAGATGCATACAGGGGTGGTGTATGACACATGTGGGGGGGATACACAATTGACGGGGATGGATGTTTGGATATCTCGAGCCCATGAGCCCACAGATGGCAACAGTGGAACTGAGATCCCCACCCATGGGCAGTTGCCACTGTGCCTTCACTGCCCAGGATGGGGCTGTGCTGGGGGCTGTGTGGGATGGGCAGCAGGCACGCCCGTGAGTTGTGCCACCCGTGCCTCAAGCTGGCGTAGGGGCCCAAGCACAGCGTGCCTGATCTCCCTACGCACCACAGTCTGGACACTATGGAGGGTGAGTGGATGTTCTCCTCCGGCCACGCTTGCAGAGGGGGGACGAGCCCCATCCCCTGCAGCACTTCCACCCGCAGGTGGCACAGGGTCACTGGAGGAGGGTCCGGCCTGGGCACTACTGCCAGGTGCACTCGCCAGCTGAGGTGGGAGAGGTGGGTCTGCTGGAACCCGCCTTCCCTGTCGTCCTATGTTTTGCATTATTTAATGACAGTTTGGGTTAGTAACATACAATACCATTCACAATTAGTTATAACAGCATGCATTAGTATTCCCATTAACCAAACACCCATAAATTCAAGCCATTGAACAGCAAGCATAACACATGCATAATTTGAACAACAATACACAATCCAACAACATGCAGGGTTGATTGATGGCAACAGGCCATCAGGTTTGGATGTATGAACAGGGCACATGCATCAACATACATGCAAATATGTATGAACCAACAGGACAAATGTCCAGAGGAGTTAATTGTGAATACACATACCCATTTCATGTGGAATGGATTATTTATGGTTATAGGGTAGGGTGAAGAAATATTTCATTAACAACTTCAAATACCTATACATATGCTGTACATTTCTACTAGCTGCAGATATATACACACTACAGGTCTGACTACAGTTTCCTATGTGTAAACGTATGCATGTTGGTGATAGGAATGTTACTGCTACATTAATATACATTTCATTTTTATTCATACACATTCATATCTGGCTCTGTTCAGCTACAGCATCCTGCTACATTTGCTCTATATGGCTCTAGACAACTGTGGATGTTTGGTATTTCATACAACCATACTATCTGCATATTGCAAACTGACAGCAACATATCCAAATTGTGGGACACACATTCCAGCTTCAGTACTTTATTCCACACATTTCGCTGTTTGGTTGTGCCTGTCACATTCATTTCATTATGTACTGACTGTAGTATACTTTATTCAGGAGTTATTACAACTTTATTGGTGGATTCATACCTCTTTCCCACACTCTCACTTGTTTTATTTTTACAATTCAGGATGGTACTTAATTCTAGGCTTTATTGACATGTTTTACTTGGTTATAACAATCCTTTCCAACAGTCTCACTTGTGTCATGTTTCAGAATTTAAACGGAGATATATTTCACACATTTGTTTTACTCAGCTTGTGTAGCTGTAATTTTCAGCCTGCTGCAGGTTATGTACTATTATATTACAGGTGGAACATCTTTATTTCAGACTTGTTTCATTTTTATCTTTGGATTACAGGCTGCATCACACTTATGTAATCACACAGTACTAGCAGAATCTCTCTTACACTGTTACTTGCACTTTATATTAATAGGTGACTACACTGCACTCTTTTGCAAGCTGTCATACTTATATTTTTTAACAGTTACAGGGAGAGAATTACTAACCTGCCTGGTGGCGCAACCGCACAAGCCTATCGGCATAGGCTCGACGATTCGCAGAACGGACACCTGCAGCTGCAATATAAATGAAGTAATATTGGAATACACATCTCCATAATATCAGCTAGGTTAACTTTCTACATAAATAATTACATGTAACTTACTCAGTAGTGGGGCGTTGGGCATTTGCCGGGCCTCCTGGATCCAACGGTTCAGTTGGTCCTGCTTCCGTCTCTTCAGGTCCGCATGGTGGTGACGGACCTGTTCACCAGTCCTTGGTATTCCTGTGGCACTGGTGAGATCATGTGCCAACCAGTCCCACGCCTCAGCCTTGTATGCTCCCCACAGGACCTGGCCCTGCATGAGTTGGGCCTCATGATCGTGGACGAGGAGCCAAACCATATATTTGGACTCCTCAACGCCCCACCTCTGTGCTCGGAAGCAACTACCCTCTCCTACACCTGCCATCCTGACTGCAAATCGGTTCCACAATCAGTTATGCTGTGTATTCCCACCTATGGGGCTTATATATGCCGTTTTTCCCGCACTTATCTGTGATTGGCCATTTTGGAAATGTATCAGCTTCACAAAACCTGCTTTGTCATGCTTCTCTTTCCATTCATTCCTATATATATATGCTATTACTGCATTTCTAAGAGCAACTGTCATGGCTTAGTGGTTCAGTACTTTGACTATGGTGCATGGTATCCTGAGTTTGAGCATGGCCATTGCTTTTTATATTTTATGACTGTCTACACAAGCTAGGAGGTGTGTCTGTGTAAAGGCAGTTTTGATACAGCTTGCTCAACGTTGCCTGCCGGTTAGCTTGTTGGCGCGGTGCGCAGCTCCACGCAAACGGGTCACGCTGGTTTACCCATCATTTGGCTGTCAGCACACATATTACGCTCAGCTCACCTACGGGCACACAGTTTCAGCATGTTAGAACGCTGCTCAACCCCGGGCACTCATTTTACACCTGTTAAACCACTGCTCACCTACGGGCAGATATACTCAGCTTGTTAGAGTATAGCTCAGCTATAGGCACTTCTGACATTTGTTTTTTTTTTATTATCACACATTTCTTCATAATACATGGCCCATTTCATTACATTTTACATAAAAAATAATTTTATACATGTACATATATGTCAGGGAATTGTTTCGTGCTTATTTCACTAAAAATAAAAAGTGATGTTGTGGGGGTTTGAACCATGACTGCCTCCTTTTCAGCCGACATCTCTACCGCTACGCTATTGCTTCTTGGTTTACTTTGCATATTTAGATCTTATATGCTTTTCCACTGACTCCTAACTGTGGCTAAGTGACTGGCATGCCCGCGCAAACGAGCGCACTCACGGGCAAACATCTTTAAAACTTATAAAAAAAATATATAACATGTTCATTTTTACATTTTATGTTTATAGTCTGTGGGGGCATGTGTTGTGTTGTGTTTATTGACATTTACGCGGACTCTGTCATAGGGGTTTACTTTCGGGACTGTTACTCTTCTGGGGGCATGTCCGTTTGCAGGGCTCGCCCTACGGACACGCCTCCCTACTTTCTTACACGGACCGTGTTAGCCTTGGGTGTGAGTCAGCATGCCCTCATGAATATGCATGAAATGCTGACATCACACCGTTTAACTGCAGCCTCCATGTAAGCCTTGTAACTCTTACATGGAGGCTTCGTGAATCCTGCCCTAACTCTTTCCAGAACTTAAAAACTACTTACGTACCCTCTTAACAGAAACTGGACGATATAAAACCAAACTAGGTGGGGGGCTACAAATATATATATATATATATATATATATATATATATATATATATATACAAACTTGAAGTTTCAAAACTTCAAACTGAAAATGGTTGAGACGATAAAATCAAAGTTTTATAACTTTGAACGTTTTGAAAAGAGATCGCCATACAGTGCAGAATGGGAAATTTACTCTTTTTCTCACTGTAGTGCAACCTCAGCATTGGTATATTTATTTATCAGAGGGGGTGGGGTGCAGGGGGGCTTGCCACCCTGCAAAAACATAAAAAAAAATTGTTTTTATTTTTTTTAATTACAATTTTAAAATTTTAAAACTTCAATCTTATGGTCTCAAAACTTCAAGCTTGTGAAGTAGATCCATATATATATATATATATATATATATATATATATATATGTATAGATTCACCGTGGTGGTGCTTAAGTTCGATTCTTGGCTGGAGCTGCTTCTGTGTGGAGTCTGCATGTCCTCCCTGTGGTCGAGTGGCGTTCGAAAGACATGTGTAGAATGGGTGTGCCTTCACTGAAGGTTGGGTGTTGAGCTGGCCCCTTGGCACCCATAAAAAATCTACTGCCAATCATTAGTGGACCAGAGTTCCTCTGTGGTGACCCCTAACTGGGAAAAGCCGAAAGAAGAACAACATATATGGATTCACTTCATAACACTGAAAACTCAAAACAGTGAAACTTCAAAATCTTGAAAACACTGAAAACACATATACTGAGTTTAAACAACATAAATCATAGCACTGTTCACCAAGTGTAAGCAGGAGGGGGGCAAGCCCCCCCTGCACCCCCATGTGGGGGGCATCTTGGAGTTGATATATTTAAGTAGCAGGGGGTGTGGGGGTGCAGCCCCCCCATTTGGGGTGCAGGGGGGCTTTCCCCCCTGCTTACACTTGGTGGAAAGTGCTATGATATATGTTGTTTAAACTCAGTATATGTATGATATGTGGTTTCAGTGTTTTGAGTTTTCAATGTTTTGAAGTTTCAGTGTTTTGGTCTTCTATATTATGAAGTTTTCTCATTTTCAGTGTTTTGAGCTTTTAGTGTTATGAAGTGAATCCACACACACACACACACACACACACACACACACACACACACACACACACACACACACACACACACACACACACACACACACACACACACACACGTGTGCACATGCATGTACACACAGAAACACACACACCTTTTGCAATCATTGCTACCATTTAAGAAAGGCACTAGCAACTGCTGAAAATGCAGGCAAAACACTTTTTTAAATGTTCAGGACTATTTCACTAATTATCTGTGCAACAAGTGTGGCATAGACAATGCCACAAATGTGCATGGTAAGATATCAAGGTACACACTTAGGATTATGAAGATGCAAAACTGAAATCACCACCACCTCCCCTTCCCCAAGGTCCCTACTCTGTCCTAAAGAACAGACCCATCCAATTACAGATAACTGAAAAAAAGTAATCTCATTAAAAAAACATCATGGCTTGGTCTGGCTATAAGACAAAAAAAAAAGACTTTGGTAGCAGCAGTTCTGATCTACAGAACCACCTGCTACATGAGATCAGGCATCAACAAACGTTTAAGGTCTTTCAAATTAAACAAAAATGTCCTTTTACTCCAATCTAATGAAGAAACCTAGTTCAAAGATTTTGTCTAAAGAGAAGTAATTCACTATTTTACAATGTTTTCCTATAAATCAGGAAATAGTTCCCTATCAGCCACAATGAGCTTGTAGCTTGTTTCTTTTATTGTAAATGCTTTGCACATATGGCTCCCAGAAAACAACAAAGTGTAAAGATTTCTCAGCTTATTTTTGTGAATGATTTGCACTATATAGTTCTTCAGATGAGGAACTGAAAGCACAACTGCAAGTGGTTAAAACTTTCTCAGATAATGTAAGAATGTCATTTGGTCTTGATAAATGTGCAAAAGTAACCTTTAAAGCAGGAAAGCTGCAGCACAAAGAAAATATCAATCTGGGAAAGGAATGTGATATAAAGGGACGAGCAGGAGGAAATGTATAAATAATTGGGAATTGAACGATCAGCAATAAAACAGAAACAAAGGCGAATAAAGCTTAGTAAGGAGTATTTTAAAAGACTAAAATTAATACAGAAAACAGCCTTGACTTTGAGGAACAAAGTCAAAGCTATAAACCAAACTTGCTCTTCCTGTTCTAACTTAAAGGTATTGGATCAGCTGGACAGGAAAACAAGAAAAGTGTTGCATGCTTATCATGTGACTTATAAAAATCAGTGTATATCAAGATTATGTATTCCCATTCTGAAGGAGGTACAGACCTCGAAACTGATTACATGTATAGATTTGCAATCATAGGACTGCATATATACCTGTTGACCTCACAAGATCCAAATATAATGAAAGTTTTAAAACGTGAAGAGAACAAGTTTAAGATGACTTCCTTGCTTAGTTTAACAGAAGCAAATCAGTGTGAAGCAGGAATGGAAATCAAACCAGAAGTAGATAAAAATCAAGCAGCAACTGAATGTGCCAAAAAACAAAAGAAAGACTATAAGGTGAAGGATCAGATGAGAAGGCAAGAAATGTAGAAATGCATAAAAATAGTTGCAAGTATAGAAAACTCCTGAACAACCTCATGTCAATCAGGATCTAATGCAGGAATGGTTAAGGAGAGGTGCATTTAAAACAAAAGATGAAAGGTTAATATTGGTGGCCCAAGATAGTGGGCTACATACACATTGGTTTACAAAGTCCATTGAACATGTCAGAGAAACAGTTAATACAGGTTTTGTAAAACAGAATTGGAAACAGTTGCATATCTTGTTGCTGGGTGTGATACAGTAATGGCAGAAGGCCTGTATACCGAAAGGCATAATAATGTGGCAAGACTGTTGCATTGGGGATTGTGCAAATATTACAATCTTGAAGTAGCTGAGAAGCATTGCAAACATGAGTTACAAAACATTATAGAAAATGATGAAGTTTATATCACATGGGATCACCCGTTACCAACAGTTCAAAAAAATAGATGCAAGAAAACTAGATATAGTAGTCCATGAAAAGAAGACAAAAAATAACATTGATTATTGATCACTAAATCTACACCACCAAAATCCACACATAGTAACAAAAAAAACATTCGCGGAGGCTCTCAATAATAATCTGTCTAAGCAACAGAGACCTCCAAAGCAAAAATGCAAGCAACCTCTATCCTCTAACACAACCCAAATGACACATAGCCCACAGACTCAGTGAGCCACTCAACCACAACCAATAAGGCAAAACAACGTATCCAACACACTAGTCATAGGTGACTCTATAATCAGGCACACTGATGTCCCACTCACCAGGCTAAACAAGGAGAAGATTACTGCTGCCTGTTCAGTGCCAGGATCCACCACATAACTCACGCACTCAGGTTACTCCACAACAAGTACAAATATGACTCTGTCATTGTCCATGTTGGTGTGAACGACCTGAGACGTACCTCCCTGGACTGCATGAAAAGAGACATGGAAGAGCTCTCCGATCTTGTAGCCCAGGCAGGTATCACCCTAGCCCTAAGTAGCAT
This sequence comes from Protopterus annectens, assembly GCF_019279795.1. Lineage (NCBI taxonomy): Eukaryota > Metazoa > Chordata > Ceratodontiformes > Protopteridae > Protopterus > Protopterus annectens. The sequence goes on from NC_056733.1 coordinate 287,463,589, forward strand.
TCTGCCATCACCCAGAATGATGCCACAGTACAAGGACAAAATGATTGACTTCAACAATTGGCTAAGCTTCTGGTGCCATTCTAAAGGGATCCAGTGTCTGTCTGCCTGGGATGACATGGTCGACAGACCATGATGCTTTGCCAGAGATGGCCTGCACCTGTCACCCCTGGGATTCCGGATACTGGCTATGGTTCTTGCTGCCCCTATAGTACCTTTTTTAGGCAAGGTTCAAATGACAAATTCACCACCATAACAGGATCAGGCAAGCAAAAACTGAGGGTGATGCTACTCAATGCTAGAAGTCTAAATCTCAAAATGCACTCACTCAAGGCACTCCTTAAAATGGAGAACATCGATATCTGTGCTGTGACTGAGACCTGGTTCAAGGCTCCAGAGAGCACCCCTGCACTACCAGGCTATAACTCATACCACACTTTTCGGCCATGTAACATGGACCAGAACACCAAAGGCAGGGGTGTGTCCATATTCATTAAGGATATCCACATCTCCAGGCTAGTTGCTCAGCATAATGCAGCCGAGGTTATCCAAGTGGAACTAACTCTGGGCAAAACTGCAATCCAAATTGTAGCTTGCTACAGATCACCCACCATGCCCCAGGATTCCCACTCCTCTTTTCTTGATGTACTGGAAAATATTAGGGTTCAACCAAACACCCTAATAATGGGCAATTTCAACTACCCCACCATTAACTGGGAAAACTACTCATGTACCAACTCCTTTACTCAACACTTTCTGGAATTCATAAACTCCAATGCCCTGGATCAACTTATCCACACCTCCACCAGGGGCAACAATATCCTAGATCTAGTCATTACCAAAAATGAGCGACCGGAGTTCCACACCTGAAGTCAACACCTCATTTGTCTGATCCGACCATAAGCTAATTACCCTAAATATCCACATCCTGCCCCCACCCCCATTAAGGAAACCATGGTAAAAAATTTCTCCAAAGCCAACTTCATGCTTCTTAAGACAGAAGTGGTGAACTTCATGACACCCATGCAGATGGACAATACAGTTACGACTACTGAATCCTACACAATTGCACTTTATAAGCACTTACATGAGTACATGGATCATGTTATCCCAAATAGAACCAAGATGCTATCCTCCAAAAAAAGGAAGCCAATCTGGTGGTCCCCTGCCATAAACAAACTGTACAACAGAAGGAAGAAACTGTTGCAAAAGAGAGTAAAATCCCATGAGTGGAGGAGCTCCCTGGTCAGCCTCAGTAAGAAGCTGCGATCCCTGATAAAATCCTCCAAAGCTAGTTACAAAAACAAAATCGCCACTGATTCTAAAGACAACCACAAAGCATTCTATAGCTATGTCAAGAATCTCAATGGCAACACTCAGATCTGCTCTGAGTTACAGCACAATGGCACTAAATATACCCAACTGATATTGCCAACATCTTGGCAGATAGGTTTAGTGCTAACTTTACCCCCCCCCCCAGCCCCTAAATAGTCCATCTCTATACTGGAAAAATGCAAAGTTCCTGCAATCACGGCTGCACAGGTAAAAACCACACTCTCCAAAGCTAAGAACACAGCATCCATGGGACCAGACAACATCCCAGGCTCTGCTCTACATGAACTACAGAATGAACTGGCACCCCACCTAAGTACCATGTTCAATCATTGCCTCACCTCAGGCTTTGTGTCTGCTGAATGGCACACAGCAATGGTTATCCCACTCCACAAGGGGGGAGCCACCACAGATCCCGGGAACTACTGCCCCATTAGCCTGACGAGCCTGGTCTGCAAGGCCATGGAACGTATCATCATGGAACTTATAAACAAAGACATTGGTAATCTCCAAACTCTGGACCCCACCCAGTTCAGGTTTGTAAAAGGCAGATCATGTCTCCTAAACCTGATAGACTTCTTTGAAGCAGTCACCAAAGTAGTAGACAAGGGTAAGGTGGTTCACACAGCCTATCTAGATCTTGCCAAGGCTTTCAACACCATCCCCCACTCTGGAATTATAGATAAACTCACTAAACTAGGTACAGATCCCTACATCACAAGATGGGTTGCCAACTGGCTCACTGACAGAACCCACACTGTAAAAGTTGCAGACTCCAAATCTGACCTCAAAGCAGTGACAAGTGGAGTACCACAGGGTTCAGTCCTAGGTCCTCTCCTGTTTGGTATCTACTTCTCTGAAGTACAGGCTAACACACAGAAGGTCTTTGGCTAATGAAGTTCACAGATGACTGCAAACTAGGAGCCATAATCGAAACTCCTAATGATGTGGATATCCTACAAAAGGGCCTCACTGAGATAGATGCCTGGTGTCAAAGCCATGGCCTCAAGCTCAATGCCAAAAAGTGCATTGTCATCCCCTTTGGTAAAAGCTCTGCACCCATGAACTACAACATAGGCGGTAGTATACTTAACAAAATAACGTAGCCCCAGGCGAGTAGCGTGTCCGTTACCACGTAAAAAATAAATATCCACAAACTCATAAACGGTAACCGGAACACATGTAGGCTTCACAAATTCCAAAAACGAAAATGAAGAAACTTAATTAAAAATAATATAACTCAAAGCTTCCATTAAAACATGAACAAACGCTCTTTATTAGGTACAGTTAGTGCTTTCACCTTCTTGGCTTCATCAGACTGCATTTAAAACCACACTTCACAGTCCTTTATATATCACACTCAATTAACCCCTATCATTACACATTTGCATCCATTTAAAACTAATGGGCTGATCACCAAATCAGATGCAAGAAAACTTAATACAAAATAACAATAAAAATGCAGCAAAAAACATGTTATAAAAACCTATCATGAAACTTTAAAATCTAGCATACATTAAAATAACATCCGTTAATGTTTATACATATGTATGTGTATGAAAGGATGCATTCAAATATATCATTAAAATCTAAGCCTTATTTTGTATAGGTTAAGTACCCATCTACTGCAGCTTTCTACATAATTGTACCTATGTTTATTTCATAGTCCCTTTCTTTAATCTCCATTTTTTTAAAATGGTTTGTAAACTGATCTTATCATTGAGACCAGGTGGGTGATCTGCTCTCAAGCGTATTATCCATCTAAGTTCTATTTCTAAAGTAAAACTCTCTAAATTCCCACCTCTAAGGCTAGTTTGAATATGTTGTACTGCACAAAAAGTAAATTTATGCATAGGGCCTGTCACTTTACAATGCCTGGCCAGGGCCTTGTGTTCCTGCTTGGTCCTAATATGATGTAAATGTTCCCTTATCTGAACTCTAAATTCCCTATTCGTCTTGCCTATATAAAACGCAGTGCATGCATCGCACTGAGCCAAATATATCACATTCACACTCCTGCAGTTGGTGCCTGTCATAAAAAAGAATTCTTTGTCAACATTAGGAGGCTGAAATGAATAATTCATATTAATATAACTACATTGGTTACATTTGCTGCATGGAATGGTATTGTAGGTCATCATTCTCTGTTCTAGGGTAGATTTATGACAAAGCAACCTCTTCAGGTTCTTTTTATTCTTATATTTGAATCTGGGTCTATTTCCTACTATTTTCACAATTTCTTCCTCTGCCTCCAAAATATCCCAACGCTCTTGTATTATTTTCCTGATGCTACTTACATCAGTGGTGAAATAAATAGGTATGCTTAAATTGTTAGCAATACTAATGGAACCCTTCTCATTTGCTTCGTGTTCCCTTTGGTTGCTTCTACTAGAGAAATATGGGCAAGCTTTGGTGTCCCTTAATCTAACAGAGGTCTCAATGGCTCTCTCAACTTCACTCTTATCATAGGACCTAGTCTGCAGCCTCTGATTCAATCGAACCAGTTCATCCCTGAAACCCTGATCACTAGGGTTCAGCCTGGATGCTCTCATGGATTGGCCCAAGGCTACATTCTCAAAGACATGCCTGGGATGCATGCTGGCCCTGTGTAAGAGTGTATTCCTATAACATTTCTTCCTGTGGACTGAGGTATTCACGATCCCATTACTCAACCTCATGATGTTCACATCTAAGAATGAAACAAAATCTCTAGACGAACTAGAACTAAACTTCAAAAAATCCACAGAATTATTCAAGAAGCCTTCAAATTCCTTCAATTCCATTTCACTCCCTCTCCAAACCAGGAAGAGATCATCTACAAACCTCTTGTAAAAATTAACATGCTGTCTAAATAAATCAGAGACAAAAAGTTGTTCCTTCTCCCAGTCTGCCATCACAATGTTGGCGTAGCTATTGGCACAACTAGTGCCCATAGCCACGCCATCATTCTGTATGTAAATATCCTTATCAAACATAAACACGTTGTTTTCCAGGATGGTTTCTAAGAAAAGTGCTATCAAATCCACCAATTTACTATCCAGAGATGCATACTTCTTCAAGTAGTTCATAACCCATGCAACCCCTCTATCATTTGGTATAGCTGTGAACAGACTATTAACATCAAATGTAACAAAAATGTATTCATCAGTCTCATCTAACTCGGAAACTCGGAACATTTTTATTGTTATTTTGTATTAAGTTTTCTTGCATCTGATTTGGTGATCAGCCCATTAGTTTTAAATGGATGCAAATGTGTAATGATAGGGGTTAATTGAGTGTGATATATAAAGGATATATAAAGGACTGTGAAGTGTGGTTTTAAATGCAGTCTGATGAAGCCAAGAAGGTGAAAGCGCTAACTGTACCTAATAAAGAGCGTTCGTTCATGTTTTAATGGAAGCTTTGAGTTATATTATTTTTAATTAAGTTTCTTCATTTTCGTTTTTGGAATTTGTGAAGCCTACATGTGTTCCGGTTACCGTTTATGAGTTGGTAGTATACTTAACACTGAAAGTGTGATAAGAGACCTTGGGACATAGGTGGACAGTAGTCTCTCCTTTGATAATCACATTGCCGCAGTAGTCAGGAAATCCTTCTACATGGCACACCTCATCACAAAAGGTTTCTCATCCAGAAAAAAAGAGGTCATTGTTCCCCTCTACTCATCACTTATTAGATCCATTATAGAGTACAACGCCCCTTTGGTATGTACCTCACAAGACATCTACAACAACTGGAAAGGCCACAGAAATACCTCACAAAGAGGATTATCGGCCTCAAACAGATGCCCTTATGAAGACCGTCTCAAAAAACTCCAGCTTTACTCCGTAGCATATCGCCTACTCAGAGGTGATCTCTGCCTAACATACAAAGCTATGTCAAACCCAGAGTTGTTGGACATGCTCCACTTAAAGAAATCCCAATCCCTCCAAGCTACACACTCTAGGGACCTAAACCTTGTCACCACAATAAACAGAACATGCCAGAGGGATAGATTCATGTCCCAGAGACTGCCCATACTCTGGAATAAACTACCTATCTATATCAAACAAAGCTCCGTCATTAGCACTCTTCAAGAAAAATCTTGATGATTGGATGGGAAATAGGAAATTCACCCTGGGGATCACCTCTGTGGCTCTGCTTGACAGTGGCAGAGGAAAATAATTTTCTTGGGTGGCAAAAGCCAGGGTACCTTTTTGGCTGGACTTGTATAGGCCCCAGGGCCGATAGCCTAGTACCTACCTATGAAGCTATGAACCTATGAAACTGCAACACCCAGTGATTACAGTGTCTTATGTACAGAAAGACACAGAGCCATAAAATACCAGGATATGCAGGCAGAAATGAGGGCAATGTGGAAGAAGGATACCCAGACACCTCATAAAAAAGAATTTACAGTCATATTTACATATGTTATTGGTGCATGAAACATTGTATGAATTGTAGACAATGTCAGTTCTGGGCACATTGTGGGCGCTCAGAAGAGCACTTTTGTCTAACATCAAAGACTGAAACAATACTAATTTCATGAAATGTAATCATACTTTGACTTAGGAATGGGTCCATTCCTGTCATGATATTAGAAACCCAAAAGACTTGGAAAACCACCTGATACATGAGATCAGGCATCAGCAAACCTTGAAGGTCTTTAAAATAAAAAAAAAAGTGTTTTTACTCCAATCTGGTGAAGGAACCTATTTCAAAGATTTTGTCTAAAGAGAAATAATTCACTTTTTATACAATGTTTTCCTATAAATCAGAAAATAGTTCTCTACCAGTCATAATGAGCTTGTAGCTTGTTTCTTTTACTGTAAATACTTTGCACGTATGCAAATACTTCTTAACAAGTTTCTGTGTTTGAAATGCCAAAACAGTGCATTGAATATCTGGCACAAAAATCTCACTACAAAGAATTTTTATAAGACGTTTAATTCCCTTTGCTGTTATTGAAATACATATGTCATATTTGATGATCTAATGCAGTTCTTATATAATTTTAATTCTTATGTAATTGTGTGCTTCCAGTTTGCATGTGCGAAGACAAGCTTTGCTGCTTAAAGTTATAATTTGTCATTCTTTCATGTTTGACACTTTTACTTTTTTTGTTGTTGCTACTTGTACATAATTTGCTCTACTTAAAAGTAGGTCATAGCTAAAAAGGGTCATCTGATCAGCTGACCTACCTAGCAAATATAAATAAAGAAAATAAATATAGAAGCATAGAATACGTCAACAGATAAGGACTGGCTTAATCCTTGTAGTTTGCCAATTTCTCTACTTAACAAATAAGCAGCAAATAGGTTCATAGGTTCATAGGTTCATAGGTTAGTACTAGGCTATCGGCCCTAGGGCCTATACAAGCGTAGCCATAACAATTCCCTGGCTATTTCTTCCCACACTATTTACTTCCCTGTTTAACTGTTTAATTAACAGTTTTCTTTTCTTTCACTAACCTTCAAAATAATTACTTCATATATTATCTATCTGCCTATCTATCTATTTATTTGCTTATTTAATATTCATTTTTGGAGAGTAGGCAGACCAGTCCTTGGACCCTTTTCAGCTATAACCTGAACCAAAACAGCAGCAACAACTTGCACCAAGTATGCAAGTACACTACAACAAAAGGACAAATATATGATTATTAGTTAAAATATTACAGTAAATATACAGTTAGGGGTACTGCAATCAATCAAACTGCTAGACAACTAGGACAACAGATCCCTTAACCCAATGTGTCAGCTGAACAGTATTGCTATCACATATCAATCCTTTAAATAAATCCAATATTTCACTCTATAACTGTTTTTGGCAATATTTCTTTATGGGGAAAACCTAACCAAGTATCCACCACCTTTTCTGTGAAACAAGACTTCCTTACATAATATTCTTAGCTTTGTAACTACAAATTGTGCCTTATTGTACTCATCCATATCTATTTAAAAAGTACTATTCCTTGTCTCTCTGGACTTCATTAATGTACTTACGGGTTTTAATCCTGCCTATCATGTGCCTTCTTTTTTACATTTGCCCATATTAATATTTTTCTCTCATTTCTATTTTAAAGCAAAAAACAAGTTTCTTTAGGTACAGTGAATCCCCCACCAGAACTACTCTTATATATATTTTTATTTGTTTGCTTGCTTGTTTATTTTTGTTCATTTACCATTTTGCTCTGATGGTCTAACATTCCTTTCTACAATCTTCATCAGTCATCATGTGTGCAACAGTGAACCATCTTCCCCTTTCCTTATTTTCACAGCCTTTCCTTCATAAGAGCAGCACCCCTGACATAAAATATTACTCCTCTCTCCACTTCATCCCTTCATATCATCTTCAAAATACCGCGGGCTTTTACTAATTCATCACTGCAAAGCTCTAGAACTCTCTCCCAATGTACCTATTTTATTTACAATGCCTTTATCTCCTTTCAAAACAATGAAGCCAAGAAATGGTTCTCAACTTTTTGTTTAATGGCAACATTCAGTTCTTCTTCTTGAAAGCCTATGTTATCTGTTCATATTTCAAATCTCTCACTTTGTATCTTTCATTTCTTCACCTGCCAAACTAAACCAGTTATTGTACTTTTTTATCTCATTCCTCAGTAAATGTAGTGGAGGTATCATTACTTATGGAATCATAGTTCTATGAAATATAGCTCCTTGAAGATGAACACATGAAAAAAAACTCCTATAGCCATTACAAACCCAACAAACCATTGTTATATGTGTGGGCAGACTGCCTGGCCCCACTCATCTGCACACATGAATTGGCTTCCCCTACACCTTAACTAAATTACTGCCCCTGTGGGTACTGCAGATTAAGGAAAGTTATATTTTTGACTAATAAAGACAAACCTAGATGAGCATGTGCAGCTTTCTGTTTTATATTTGTTTTCTGTTTTCAACTTTTTTCTTTCTTGAACCTCGTCAGTGGAGTGGAGAAACTGCTGGGGGTTGGTCTGTTATGACAGAATATAGCCTGCTTAAGGAAAAGAGGTTATTTAGTTTATTATATAGAAAAAAACAAGTAAATAGAGGATTGTCCAGCATTGTCAATACTGTAAACCACATTGTCTGTTATCTGAGCTCATCTGAGTATTGATATTAGGTGGGACAATTCTTTGGCTGTCATATCAGGGTTGCTGTTTCATCTGGTTTGAGGTTTTGTTTAGTTGATATTACCTGTTATGAAGTAAAACTTTGGTTATGTAATCACTCAGTGATTCACGTCATTAAAACAATGTTTCTTGTAAATGAAGAATCAAACTTTGAGTCCTTGCTGCAGTTTAAGGTCTTCTTTATTATCAGCAGAACTCAGCAGATGAGTGCTCCTCCAAAGTTTCTAAGTTACAATGGCTAAGCAGAAGATATTGATGCAATCTGGATTTTGGCATGCCTGGGCATGTCCCTACCTCATTAAGTATGTGGGTTGGATTTCTTTGTGATATATTCAGGGGGGGTTACCCACAGATTATCAAACGTTCAAATGATCGACACTGATATGGGGAAGACCATATAATCGAACATTTAAATGTTCGACAATCTGAGGGTTTAAAATTGGGGAGAGATACTAGACAATTGAGGTTGTCTAGTGATCCCCGTGTATTCTGGTCACCCCCGTTACCTAAATATACCATCTTCGAGATCGCACTATATTCTGGTAATGGGAAATGACAGAATACGGACCTCCATACAGCGCAGAACGGGAATATTTCCCATTACTGCAATATAGTGCGGTCCCAGAGTTGGAACATTTAAGTAGGGGAGTGGGGGGTGCAACCCCCCACATGGGGGGTGCAGGGGGGCTTGCCCCCTGCTATAAATAGTTTACTTTTTTTAGATTAGTTTTTTTTATTTACTTTTACATTGTTGAACATTTAAATGTTCGATGATATGGTCTCGATCATATCAGTGTCGAATATTTGAATGTTCGATGATGTAAAGGTTACCCATTCAGAGGCATGGCTCAAGCATGAGGTGTTCAAAAAGTATGAAGATAGGGGTAAGTTGATATGGGGAAATCTCTAAGATTTTCAGCCCTCCCTTTCCAGTTTTCCTAAGGGATTCTCAAACCCCTCATCCAATTTTAAAACAAAAAAAAACCCAAAAAACAAAAAGCAAAATAAACAGTCTCAGCAAAATGTAAATAAATAGACAATTAAGAAGAAATGGCAAGAGCATTCCAAAAAGAATTCAGGATCTGCTCCCAAAAACAAGGACAGACTAACAATGCAGAATGGCTACTCAAGGCACTTGTAGCCTCCTTTCCCTTCCGTAATGCCTGAAGCTCTACTGGCTGATGGTTTGGGTGCATGGAAGGTGCCCTGAAGCTTTGGAAACTGGCCACCTGTTATATCCTTGAATGGGCATAACCCATATAGCTAAGGCTACTGCTGCTAAGGGTACTGTAGCAGTGATCATTCAATCATCTACTGTTATGATAAGTTTATTTACACACCTGTACTTTCCTTTCCATATACCATCGTTTTTTTTTATTAGCAGTATATTATTTCTAATTTTATTTACATATCTCAGAAGACAGAAGTGTAGCTGGTTCAAACAGCATCCTGAGCAAGCACACCCCCTCAGCTCTTCAAGTGAAGAGCAAAAAAAAAAAAAAAAGGTAATCGCAAAGTGGGAAAAAAATGGATGTTCCTTCGACCAGCACACCAACTAGATGGCCAGATGCATGGCATGGCCCCTCCTCCTTCCAGCCTCAGCCATTCAAGTCCCATTGCTGTATCCTGATCCCAACCCTCATTCAACTTATTCTAATCAAAAAGTCTTCTTTTTAAACTGTAGTAAACAGTTTGCTACAGTTTGTACCCTGCCTGCAAATACAGCAACAGTATTCATACTTTAGTTTAAAAAAAATCTTCTTTTTAAACTGCAGCAAATTGCTTGCTACAAATGTAACAAACAGTTGCTACATACAGTTTATGTCCTGCCTGCACAGAGCACTGTGGTGCTTATTTTTTATTAAAAACAAAATTCTTCTTTTTAAACTGTAGCAAACCCCTTGCTACAAATGTAGCAAACAGTTGCTATAGTTTATACCCTGCCTTCATGGAGTACTAAAGCACTCAGGTTTTAGACCACACATGGAGCACTACAGTGCTCAGATTTGATTGCAAAAAGATGGTATTGCATTAAAGAGAAACACTGTTTGGCTGATTGTGCCCCCCACACTTTCAGCCAGGAGCAGTTGCCCCTCTCACTCTGCCCTAGCTATGCTACTGTCAGTAGAATACATTCTCTCCTCTCTATCACTATGTATTGAACTACACCTACTCAAGCCATGCTACATCTGTCCTCATTACTTCTTTATCTTTTAATTATGGTATTTCTGGTTAATACAGTGCTACACTCCCTAGGGCGGCCACGGTGGAGCAGCGGTTAGCGTTGCTGCCTCACAGCAAGAGGTTCGCCGGTTCAATCCTTGGCTGGGGTGCCTTATGTGCAGAGTCTGCATGTCCTCCCTGTGGTCACGTGGGTTTCCTCCAGGTGCTGTGGTTTCCTCCCACATCCCAAAGACAGGCTATAGGTGGATTGGACACTCTAAATTGGCCCTAGCTGTGAGTGTCATGTGTGTGCCTTCTGTGGAAGGTTGGGTGTCAGGCTGGCAACTCAACACTGCAAAAAACTCCACTGCCAATTATGAGCGGACAGGTGATCTGCTGTGGTGACCTCTAACTGGGAAAAGCTGGAAGAAGAAAAAGACAGTGCTACACTCCCTACATGCAGAATCACCTTATTGACTGAGTCATTCAGACTATTGAGTCATTTATAAGTTCCTCCTTTTTCTAATCACTAACAGCTGACTTCTGCAAGGTTTCTCTCTCAAAATCTCTCTTCAGTACTTTTCCGTTGTCTCTAATGTAACAGAACATTCTTGATTTTGCCTCATGCCTTTGCCCTGTCATTTGTAAAATGTTTTGATTTTGTAGTACAACACTGAGGATTACAGTCACTCAACAATGACAGTCCTTAGAGTTTCATACTTACTAATGTTCAAAAATGCATGTTGATGGAAAAGTATGTTGTTCTACACATCCTGAAAGAAAAACATGCTGTTCTATTAACTTTTTCAATTAATTATATTAATAATTAAACATTCTTCAGAGTTTAGCAACGTTGTCCCCCCGCCCCATTATTATTGGCTTTGTCCAGAATTCTTGGGCAACTAAGTAGTCAGGTATGTTCTATTCATAGTCATAATTACGTTTGGTTTTGTGAAGTATCTATATCCTTTATTATTTTTGATGTATCTATGTTTCCCTTTCTTACATTATATTTATCCCCTCAGTTTTTCAGGGCATTAAATTACTTTGTGAATTATATTCTACTTTAGAATGACAGATAGGACACAGAACTAAAGTTCTACACTATTAATGATTTCTTTCATGCACTGAGGGTACATGGTTTGATTCCTTTATTTGCCTACTGTGTGACTTTGTACAAGTTCCTTAGCTAGTGCTCATAGGTAAACCCCCCCCCCCCCGCCCCAAAGAGGGACAATTGTGTCAAGTGGACTTACCCAGTCAACAAATAGATAAGATAGTAAAATAAATAACTTTCTCCTAAAGACTCGTTTTCTGCCCTGAGGTTCGCTCCTTTGCCTTGCCCCTTTTGTCAGATTACATTCCCAAAGTCCTTCACCTAGCTAAATCTGCTATGACCCTAAATAATGCACCAGTTGGCATCACACTACATGATTACCAGAGTTATCGCTCCTCGGGCTGTTCTTGTAATATTTCACTCCACAATGCATGCAAGTCAATGAATAGCTGAGCAGTTGGCATAGTGACTGCAATCACCAATGAACTAAAAAAATACAGTGAACATGTCAAGAATATTTATTATACTTATGGGTGAACACATGGTCGCAAAACAGACAAGACCAATTTCACCAATAGGCTTTAGCATAACCAAACCATTCCCAACCTCCCCATTAAGTACAAATCCATCCATGTCACATGATCAAACCAACCAATCAAATTTAAACATTTATTACAAAACCATTATTGCGATAAATATTTTAAATCTGATGGAAATAAAGTGCCTAACCTAATAATTCAACTCTGTTTTCTCCTGTCTAAGACATTATGCACTTCTGTTTTTGCATTTGTTAGCCAATGGCAGCAGTCAATGCCCAAAACATAAAATGAGCTTTGAAATGAGTTGTTAAATGCTTATAGAGTACACTAGTGACCTTCTTACATGTCATATCATTCAAGTGCTCCCTGATATGGAATCTGAGTAGATGAGATGCCTGTCCCACATAAAATCTGCCACAGAAAGATTGAGCCAGATAGATAACACAAGCAGTATTACAGGTGATTTTTTTAACTAAATTCATTATACTGACATTCTTTTTTGATTGGATTTGTCCATGAAATTGCCAAAGAAATAGTCTGTTATGTATGTTACTGTAAGACAACCACTTTTAGACCTAGCAAAGTGGCAAAATAAATTTCAAGCAAATAATAAAGAAAATTGAGACATGGTGATAGGGGATGTATGTAGTAGATGATGAAATAAACCATTACAACTTGTAAAGACATAACTTTATATTCTCACTACAACTGTCTAATCAATAAAAAAGGGCCATAGATATTAACTTCCCCACTATCTCCATTACCAGCTTGGTGGATATGGGCCTTCTGAGGAAATACAAAAATCTCCTCAGGTTTACTGACAACTAGCTAATTCTCAAACAAAGTGAGAAGGGATGTGAGAAATATATTTACACAATGTCAGTGGTGGCAAAGCTCCCACATAAAAGCACTCCTAATATCTATCAGGTTGCCAGTAGTGTATATGCTGCACCCACCACGGAAAACAGACACATAGACACACATATGCTGAGGCACTCTAATGTAACCTTCCTAAACCCCAAAGGGATAGTTTGCACCTCTCCCCTCTAAGCTTTCACATATTAGCTAAATCATTGTCCTCCCACATAATACCTTTTTAGGCAAGCCAAACTGAAAGAACTTCTGATATAGCAAATCAAAACCAAGAAAATCTAAATGTGTTTACTGCTCAATGCTTGGAGTCTAAACAGAAAGTCCTCTTCACTCTTGAGAATGCTGTCATCTGTGCATTCACTGAGACATGGTTTAATGCACACTGGCAGTGCAAGGCTATAATGCCTTTCACAAGCTTAGATCAGTTACTACACAGACAGGACTAAAGGTGGATGTGTCATGATTTACATCAAAAATAAATATATGTCACAGCTGGTCAAACAAGATGATGTACTTGAGCTTCTCCACATTCAAATCACCATAGACAAAATCTCATACCAAGCAAGCTATTGGTCCCCCTCCCTGACCCAGGAAACCCATAACAGGTATTTAAGTTTACTGTAAATATCCACCATCCAACCCAATACCATCTTCATAGGCAAATTTATTTACTCCATTATTAATAGGAATCATACAAAGGCCACAGTGGTGCAGTGGTTAGCGTTGTTGCCTCACAGCAAGAGTCTCTCTGGTTTGATTCTCGACTGGAGTGCCTTCTGTGTGGAGTCTGCATGTCCTCCCTGCAGTCAAGTGACATTTAAAGACATGCAGGTAGGTGTGTGTGTGAATGGGTGTGCTTTCTTTGAAGGTTGGGTGTTGGGCTGGCACCTTGGCACCATAAAAATTCACTGCCAATTATTAGCGGACCAGAGTTCCACTGTGGTGACCCTTAACCAGGAAAAGCCAAAATACATTAGTTTTTTTATTAATGGGAATCATACACCACACCAAACATGCAGGTACAGAAATTCTTGGATTTTGTAATCCCCACTTGGGATTGAAGTCACTAAATAATGACAGACATTTGAGTTTCAGACTTCATATCTTTCAAAAAAAACGCATGCTGTCACATAACATATTTTTCTAGCAATTTTCTAAGTTTATAAGAGCAATATTTAAAATATGCCCCTATTTATGGGCTTTTGCCTCCCCATTATTTTTGGATTTGTCAAGATTTCTTGCTCTAAGAGTTTGAAAGGTATGCTTGATACCATTTTTAGTACACCAGATATGCAGATATTCCAGCCCTTTCTGGAGCAGTTTAGTATCAGTGAATTAGTGGATAACTTGCAGTCATCAGAAAATTTGGTCACTAACACTTGAAATTTTGGCTTGGACGTCTGCAAAATAAACAACAAAGAGATGGTCCAGCACTGATCCCTGTGATACCCATGAGATAAAATTTTATCTTCAGAGAGCATACTAGCAACTTTCACTTCCTGGCATCTGTTGGGTAGTCAGTGTGCAATCCAGTGGATAATGTAGGGATTTACATTAGGTTTGTATAATTTCTTTTAATAATTCCAGCATGGCCAGCAGCTCTATGCTCATTTCCAAAGATACTCAAAAAAGCTTGGCATCCTAATCTGAGATCTAGAAGTCTTTCTACTATATCCAGGGCCATCCAGGCAAAGGCAACTACTTCTATTTGATGAATTCCACTTGCACTAGTTAAGTGATCGTTGCTCTTTTCTGACTTTAGCTAAGCATTCAAATTAATATTTTATGAAAAAAAGTGTTTTTCTCTCACTATCTTGTTACTTATACTGTGTTGCATTGAAATCACCTTGTATAAGGGTGATCTAGCAAGTGTTTAAGTTTGGTTATTGTTGAATTGCACTTGTTGGATTCTTTTTGTTGTGTTTTTACATTAAGAGGGCAGGGATCATTCATCTTGTGGCAGGAGGTGATTGCCTAGTTTATATGAGTTTGTAAATACACTAAAGGATTTAAAGTCTAGTCATTTTTATTGGTTAGCGGGCTCAGTAGTTACTTTTCTGGTTTTTGCTAGTATAAATTTGGTGCAGTTGTGCAGAGCTGCTCATCGCACAGTTAGCAGTGCTCTGTACTGATACAGACATCTAGACAGTAAAATTTATCTACAAAACTACCCTTAGAACCATAATCTGTAATGTAGTGAGTCTAAAACAATGCCATTGAGTGTAGGCAAGCTTAGAGAAGCTAAGTGGTGCATTGAACAGCACTACTATTACATCTCAGCACAAATTTAAACTTATTTAGTACCAAACCCCAGAGACCACTCTAGGGGACCTCTGTAAAACCTAGTCCACATCTGTAGTAGCCCACTCAAATACATGTCTGGATAACATGGATATTAATTTTCTAAATGTATCCATAGCCATTTTAGTAGATATGGCCATCCCGAGACAATGTAGCAATCATCTCATGTTCACAGACAACCAATCAATCCTTAAAGAAACAAACACATTATGCAAGAGATGTACACACACAATTGCACTGGGGTTTGGCTTTATTGGCCTGAATGTATCCACAAAAACTTAAAAAGGAAAAAGTAAAAAAAGTCATAGACATTCAAAAGCCATATTGCTGAAACACTTGATGTCTTTAAGGGGTCATCTTGGTGGCTTTGAAACTACCTGCCCCCTCTTGTAAATTTGCATTTGGATACTCCTCCTGGGCCCATCTCATTTGCTTACTCAAAAAAAAAAAAAAAAAAAAATTGCAATTTATTCATCTGCTTTTACTGTATTTGTGTCTCTTCCTACTTTATTACTTTATTTTTCTGTTGCGTCATCTTAAAAGTACTCAATTGTATTTATTACTTCTTGGTGTAACTATCATTCTAAGCCTTTTGGTTTAAGCACTTGGGCTTCAGACCAGTTGTTTTACATTAAGAAGGTTTGTGGTCTGCACTGTTGTGGCAGGACAGGTAGCTTACATCCTTCTAAGTTGGGAACTGCCGATTGAAGACTCGATGTCTGCTATTCTAAAAGTGTATTAGTTCTGGTTTAAGTACTTGGGCTTCAGGCCAGTCATTTTACATTAAGAAGGTTTGTGGTCTGCACTCTTGTGGGAGGAGAGGCTGGACTCTGCCCTTCTGAGCTGGGAATTTCTGGCTAGAGGCTTATAGTGCCTGCATATTTGAACTGTTTCTTACTGAAATTGGTGCGCCTTGTTTGGTGTCGCAGAAACTAGATTCTGGCCTGCTGAATCTAGCTTTGTTTGTATAACTTGAGCACTAATCCAGGCCTTCTTTTTTGGAGAAGATTCCCCTGCACCCCAGTTGCAGGAGTGTGCAGTTAGAACTTGTCTGACTGAAGACTACAGGAACAGAGCTCAGTTTTGAGATTTTTTTACTGGTTAATTGGGTAATTTGTTTAAAAGCATTTTCTGATTGCTTGTAGTCGTCTAAAGCTGTTATAAGTGTATTTGTTACTGTTTTAGTCATTTAAAGCTGTTTTAAGTGTATTGTTTACTATTTTTGCCTTATCTTTTCCAAAAAAAATGACTTTGTTTCCCACCTTTCTAAGCTAGTATAGTCCAGTTTTCAGGCTAGTGCTGAATTCAGGGCTGTGTTACAAATTTCTGAGTTGCCCATACCTTACTTGACTAGAAGGAGGTTTCTCTGTTCACCTGTGAGAGAGGGAGCTTTGAGCAGCCATCTGTCCCTGGAGGAGTGGTTCCAGCCCAGAAGGTAGTAGTTTATAGGCCATTTTGGGCTAATTTCTATCTCTTTCATTTCTCTGCTGTAAAAAACGCATTTGCACGGTTTTGCACATCCAGGCAGCGTCAGTTAGCTAGGGCTAAATTATTCCCGGTTCCACCAAGTTTCCTCTTCAGTTTTTCCCTTGAAAGTAGTCTAACTCTCAACCTAAGCACTTAAAAAGCATCCTACAGTCCAGCACTTGCTCAGACCTAATAGCAAGCACTAATATACCCCGACACTTGATTTCCCAGCAGGGCATTATTCACCCCTCACCAACCAAGTGACTAAGCAGCTCACCCTACTATTCAGGCATGACCAAAGGGCAATTTCAGGTAAACTCTCCAGTCCAGCTGGTGAACCTGGGTATCCTGAGGCAATGTTATAACTGCCTCATGTACACAGACAACCCTCTCCTCCTACCACAAAACATTAACATATGCGAGAGATGCAATTATATAGCTAAACTGGTGGCTAAGCTCTCTCCACCCAAGACTGGAACAGGCAGTCATGAGGAGAAGGTTAACACTTGCACCACACCTCCAGCCTCACACAGACATACTAAACCAGCAATGGCAAAAAATACACATAAATACACAAAATCATACCCGGAGGCTCTAAATAAAAACCTGCAAAAGCATCAGAGACCTCCAAAGCAGACACCCAAAAAACCTGCACCTCCCTTCACAAACCAGACAACACATAAAACACAAAATCAGTGTGCCACACAATCACAGCCCTTAAGGCGAAATAACATACCTAACACGCTAGTAATAGGTGACTCTATAGTCAGGCACACTGACGTCCCACTCACTAAGCTAGACAAGGAGAAGGTTATGGTTAGCTGCCTGTCGGGATCCAGAATCCACCACATAACACAAGCACTCAGGTCACTCCAGAACAAGTACAAATATGACTCTGTCATTGTTCATGTTGGTGTGAATGACCTGAGACGTACCTCCCTGGACTACATGAAAAGAGACATGGAAGAGCTCTCTGATCATGTAACCCAGGCGGGTATGACCCCGACCCTGAGCAGCATCCTGCCCTCACCAAGAATGATACCGCAGTATAAAAAAAATGATCAATTTCAACAATTGGCTAAGCTTCTGGTGTCATTCAAAGGGGATCCAGTGTCTGTCAGCCTGGGACGACATGCTCGACAAGCCTCATTAGTTCACAAGAGACGGCTTGCACCTGTCACCCCTAGGCTTTTGAATACTGACTCTTGCTGCCCCCATAGTGCCTTTTTTAGGCAAGGCTCAAAAGTCAAACCCACCTCCGTAAACAACACAAATAAAAAAATGATGGTTATGTTACTCAACTCCTGGAGTTTAAATCTCAAAATGCACGCGCTCGAAGCACTCCTCAGTATGGAGAATGGCGACATCTGTGCAGTAACTGAAACCTGGTTCAAGGCTCCACAGAGCATCCCAGCACTACGGGGCTACAACTCATACCACACATTTCGGCCACAGAATATGGACCGAAACACAAAAATAGGGGGTGTATCCATATTCATCAAGGATACCTACACCTCCAGGTTAGTGGCGCAGCATGATACCTCTGAGATCATCCATGTGCAACTAACATCGGGCAAATCTGCAATACAAATTGTGGCCTGCTACAGATCACCCTCCATGACCCAGGACCACCAGTCCACCTTTCTGGAGACACTGGAAAACATGAAGGTCCTACCAAACACCCTGATAATGGGCAATTTTAATTACCCTACTGTTAACTGGGAAAACTACTCAAGTGCAAACTGCTAGGTCCAGTGCTTCCTGGAATTTATCACCTCAAATGCCCTGGATCAGCTGGTAAACTCCCCTACCAGAGGTGAAAACATATTGGACCTGGTCATCACCAACATAGGCGACAGGTGTCCGCACTGGAGGTCAACCCATCACTGGTTAGATCAGACCATAAACTAATCACTCTGGATGTCCACACCACACCACCACCCCAACCAAGGAAACCACAGTGAAAATCTTTTCTATAGCAAACTTCACCTTACTTAAGACAGAGGTGGTAAGTTTCACAGCCCCCACGCTAAAGGATAACAGTGTCCAAGATACAGGAACCTTTACAAATGCACTCTATGAGCACCTACAAGGATGCATGGATCGTGCCATCCCTAGCAAAACCAAGACTCACTCCCCTAAGAGAAGAAAACCAGTCTTGTGGACCCCTGCCATAAACAGGCTATACAATAGAAGGAGGAAACTAGTTCAGAAAAAAAGCAAATCCCAAGAAGGAAAGACATCCCTGATCAGTATCAGTAAGAAACTAAGGTACCTCATAAAATCCTCCAAGGCAAACTTTGAAAGAAAAATAGCCAAGGATTCGAAAGATAATCATAAAGCCTTCTTTGGCTATGTCAATAATCTAAGTGGCAACTCATTGATATGCACTGAACTAGTGCAAAATACCACAAAATATACTGAACCTACTGATAATGCCAACATCCTGGCAGAGAGATTCAGTGCAAACTTCACCTCCAAAAGGGCCCACAACAACACCAGAAAAGTGTAGTGTCCCGGAAATCACAGATGCACAGGTGAAAACAGCCCTTTCAAAAGCCAAAAGCACAGCGTCACTGGGGCCAGATGGTGTCCCAGGTTGCGTCTTGCACAAACTACAAAGCAAACTAACCCCCCACCTAAACACACTGTTCAACCTCAGCCTCTCCACAGGCTACGTGTCCATAGAATGGTGCACAGCAACGGTTATTCCGCTCCATAAAGGAGGGGCTACAACTGACCCTGGTAACTATCACCCCATAAGCCTGACTAGACTGGTCTGCAAGGTTATGGAGCGCATCATCATGGAACTCATTAACAAAGACATTGGGAACCTCCAAACACTTTACCCGACCCAGTTCGGCTTTGTTAAGGGCAGATCATGCCTACTAAACCTGGTTGACTTCTTCGAGACAGTAACCAAAGCCATAGATGAGGGGAAGGTGGTTCACACACCCTACCTTGACCTCGCTAAGGCTTTTGACACCATTCCTTACTCGGGAATTATAGAAAAACTCACCAGCCTGAACATAAACCCCTATGTCATGAGATGGGGTTGCCAAATGACTTACAGACAGAACTCACACATTAAGAATAGCAAGCTCCAGGTCCGACTCTAAACCAGTCACAAGTGGTGTCCCACAAGGCTCGGTCCTGGGACCCCTACTGTTTGGCATATAATTCTCAGAAGTGCAGGCAAACACAGGAGGACTATGGCTAACCAAGTTCGCCGATGACTGCAAACAGGGAGCCATAATTGACTCTCTGGCTGACAGGGATATTCTTCAAAAGAGCCTTACTGAGACGGGCACCTGGTGTCAAAGTCACGGTCTCAAGCTAAATGCCAAAAAATGCATAGTCATCCCGTTTGGGAAAAACAAAACACCCATGAATTACCACTTAGGTGGCAGCCCCCTTAATACAGAAGAGGTAATAAGAGATCTGGGGACCCAGGTAGATAGCAATCACTCCTTTGACAATCATATTGCTAAAATAGTTAGGAAATCCTTCTATGTAGCCCATCTAATTACTAAAGGGTTTGCATCTAGAAATAAAGAGGTTATAGTGCCCCTCTACTCTTCACTCATCAGACCCATCATAGAGTACAATGCCCTATTTGAAATGTACCTCACAAGACACTTCCAACAGCTGGAAAGTCCAGAAAAGTACCTCACCAAGAGGATTACTAGCCTCAAACATATGTCCTATGCAGCCCGACTGGAAAAACTCTGGCTGTATTCAGTGGCATATCGCTTACTCAGAGGTGATCTCTGCATGACTTACAAAGCCATGTCCAACTCAGAATTGATGGACATGCTCCACCTAAAGAAATCCAAGTCACTGCGAGCCACTCGCTCTAGTGAGCTAAACCTTGCCACAACAATAAATAGAACATGCTGGAGGGATAGATTCCTGTCACAGAGACTCCCCATGCTTTGGAACAAAATTCCTAACTACATTAGGCAAAGCCCCTCACTAACACTCTTCAAGAGAAACCTTGACGAGTGGATGGGTAACAGAAAATTCACTTCTGGGATCATTTCATTGGCTCTTCTTGACAGAGGCTCAGTTAATTAATCAATGGGGTGGCGAAAGCTGACACTCTGGCTAGGCTTATAAATGCCCTCGGGCAGATAGACAAGTACCTACCTATGAACCTATGAACCTATATATCCCATGGGCCTCTACTACAGGAGGTTTAAGGTATCACACAGTGAAAATTCTAACTTGGCTTGTTTTTTTTTTTTTTTTTTTTTTTTTTTGTAGTTTTTACTAATTGGTTTGTCTGTGTGACTTTTTACCCATTGGTTTGGAAGCTAATGTCTCGCATTCTTACAAGGTTGTCAAGAACATACACACTACATCCACCATGCATAGTGTCCACTGTCTCATGTTTCATGTATTCAAATAAGACACTGAGGCACGGGATGGGTTCAAGTTGTTTGTTGTACATGAACACATCAGGTGCTGTATACACATACAAGACAGTCTTTTATCAAGGGTTCATATTACGTTGTCGAACTTTCAAAAGTCCAAATGCCATATGGTCGAACCCATACATTCAAACTCTCAAAAGTTTGAAAACGTCAAAAAAAAAATAAAAAAAACAGAAAAAACCTACCTGACAGTTGTAAGCAGGAGGGCAAGCCCCCCTGCACCCCCACACCCCATGCTCTTTAAATATACCAACTCCAAGATCGCACTACAGTGCAGTAAAGGGAAATCTTCCCTTTCTGCACTAAACAGAAATCCCCATTGACACATTCGAACTTTTGAAAATTTGAACATATGGGTTCGACAATATGGCATTCGAACTTCTTACGGTTCGACAATGTAATATGTATCCTTTTATCGACTCATCTTTTAGATCACCAAATTTGCAAGTTTTTGCTTTATTTTTTAAGTCGGTAATATATGCTGCAACAGTTTCACAAGTCTTTTGATTTCTTATGTAAAAATTGTGCCTTTCCATTGTAATATTCATTTGAGGGTTACACATTTCTCTAAATTTACATTTTAAGCACCCAGGGTCTTCCATGTTTCAGCCTGTATCACAATATGGAGGTTCTCCCCCTCCCCTGCATATGTGTCAGGTGCATACACAAATGAATGTTCTTGCTCAATTGCTTCTGAGCCAGCTAAATTGAGAAGTATAAATGCTTTTGTACATGAGTCTTTATCAGAAAATGCATCCTGTATGAAAATATCATATTCTTGCTCAAACACTCGCCAGTTCTTTGCAATATTATTATCAAATACAACCGGTTCAAGTCTGCAAAATCCCTCTGCTTTAATAACAAATTGCTTTTAAACATAAGCATAGACCTAGTACTTGTAATTATGCTCAAATGCAGAACAACTTCTCTGAAAATGCTTTATTTTAACACTGTCAATACCGCAAATACTCCAGACACTTCAAGCACTTCGAAAATATTAATTACTGAGAAAAAATCGTACATTGTGAAAAAATTCAGACATTATAGCCTTTTTTAACATTCTAAACACTTTGTAGATTATTTCAAACACTTTAATCATTATGTTGCTATTTTGGACATTTCAAATGTCTCAGAAATTATTTTGAACACTTTGAATGCTATGCCACATGTCTGGCAACTGAAAATCATTTAAACGAGTTTAAGTACCTTTGAATAACTGCTGCCCTGTTTGCGAGTTCACTCCTGTATATTACTTCACATCTAAGTGCGTGCTTCATGGTTTGCGAGCTGCTTCAACTTCGGATCCCATTCTGACATCATGTCATATGTCTCATGCATTCAAATGAGATACTGAGGCACGGGATGGGTTCAAGTAATTTACTGTACATAAACATATCAGGAGCTGTAACTGAAACATATACTTTGAACTTTGTATGTTTACTGACAAACACATTACTTCTAACACACTCACGTGCATCCCCATTCAAGCTTGCACTCACTCTGAATGACTATACAAAATGACATTGATCTCACACATGCTCAGTAACTTATATGCACATGCTCGCTGACTACAGTGGCTGACTAAGTACAATATACACACTGATCTACATCCACCACACACACAGACCAACTTATGTTGAGGTTCGAAAAAGCAATCTGCCCAAACCTCAAAACCTCCTAAACTTATAAACGGCAATGCCTATCCTCAGCAATCTCTAAAGAATTCATCAAAAGCAAAACCAAACACCTCACATATGCCTTCACCCAGTGGAGCCCCAAAGGCAAAGTCCGTAATGCAAGCAAACACATTACTCAGGACTCTAGGCATAGGGTACTTCATTGTACCACACACAGATGCCCCAATCACCAGACTGATAAAGGAGAACATAAAGGTTTGATGCTTATATGGAGCCAGGATCTGCCAGGTTACTCAAGTCACTAAACCACAGGTACCAGTATGATTCTATCATAGTCCATGTGGGAGTAAATGACCTGAGACTTACCTCCCTGACCTATATAAAGAGAGACATTATTGATCTCTCTGAATATGTGTTTCAGACTGGTATGTGCTTTGCACTGAGCACCATTCGACCTTCACCAAGGATGATGCTGCAGTATGAACAAAAGATGATCAACTTCAATAACTGACTTTGTTTCTGGTGTCATTCCAGAAGGATACAATATTTGTCAGAATGGGAGGGCACAGTTAACAAACTATGCTGCTTTGCAAACCTGTCTCCCTTCCAAATATTGGCTAAAACTTTATCCACCCCGAGGCTTTTTTAGACAATGCCAAACTGACAAACTTACCTACGTAGCAAACCCCAAAGAAACTATAAGGTGTTGCTGATAAGTGCTAGGAGCTTACAACAGCTCCACACCCCTACAAGCTCTCCTCAGTCCAAAGAAAGACTATCTGACTTTGCCTTCAGCATTAAATCTATACATCTTGGCTCATCATTTCTGTTCTCACAGAAACCCAGGTGTGTTACATCAAAGTACATCACTTCTTTTCCTTATACAACAGAATAAAGACAAACTAAACACTAAACTTTTTTCCATACTCAGACTCCCATATACAATGGAAAAGTGTCTTATTTGAATATGAAAGACTGCTTCTTTTGGGAAATCTTATAATTGCATTTTATGGTCCCTTGTTTACTAACTCCAAACTCTTGTGTGACTTACTCTTATATAGGCAATTAGGTCCTTCCAGAGAAACTGCATACATTTACACTTCACATTTCAAATACAAGTTTCACACATTTCTATTTTGCCTTTCATCTCATATTTTCATTCATATAGGACTGTCATAAGGTTGCATACATTTTCATGACACATGAAACACGTATAATGCAGGTTAAACAGAGCACAAAGATAGCTTACCAAGGTATCACCAATCTGAAATAAGAAAGCAAAAAATACACTGCATTTTAAAATTGGTTTCTGTACCTTGGCAATGCAGTTATAATAATTTCTTACTACTCCCAGATCATTTTATAGTCATCAACAGGTATTAATATCTACATTTCACTTTGTATTTAAGATAGTTATTGACAGTAACTATATCTGGATGCATGCAAGTATTTGGTAACTAAGACTGACAAATCCTAGAAACAATCATTGTGTGGTGCCAAGCCTACTAGCTGTTTGAAGCATGTACACTGCAGCATCTGAACCGACCTCTCCTCATTCTGTTGGTGGAAGTAAAGCTTTCCATTGTGTGATCTGTAGCATCTAAGCCATTTTCCAGTTGGACTCTTAGTAGCATTTGAACTTGCGATTCCAACGTATATTATTTGCAATTTTTAATACCTACTTAGCCCTTGTTCTATTTTTATTATATGGAATTTGTGTACTATAGTCGTACTTGTGTACTGTACCAAACTATAGTTATGTACTCCTGTCTGATCTTAATGTGTTTAATTTACATTACTGCTTCAGCCCTCATACTGTTGTTATTGTACTGAATCTGCGTGCTGTAGCAAACACTTAGCTGTTCGTATCTCTCATATTAAACCGTATTGCATAATACATTCCCTGTAGGTTCAAGAGGCTGTTGTATCACTGTTAGCAAATCTTTGCCTCACCTAGTACATCTTCCCCAAAGCACAGTTTATTTATCTAACATATTTCCCTACCTACTGAATAAATCAGTTCAGTATATCATTTCTGCCTTTGCTAATTCAATCCACCTGAAAAACGTGAGAGACCAGGCTACGCCTATCACTCCTGCTGTCAGTCTGTTTGCACTCGATATTCTGAAATAGCGTAGGAACTGGCTAATGCTCAGTGACAACCAACTACTACTGGAAAAGCATGACATGATTTTTGAAATGTGAGGTTATCTTTATAATTTGAAGGCCACCTTCTCTCTTACACAGATGGTCAGGAGACAACACCTAAACTCACTCATACCTGTACAAGATCACTATAAACCAACATATACTGAGGTTGTTTAACAAAAAATCACCCCCCAAGCCTCCTTCCATCAGGAATAAGGAGGATCAGCAGAAATCCACTTACACAACTCTTCCATTCCCATATAATTCAGTGAGTCACCAGGCTGCAGGCTGCAAACCTTTCACTGCCACTAAGTCTGCACATCCAAGAAGAAATGTCTTAGTAAACAGTGATTCCATCACCAGTAATACTGGCTATACACTCACTAGACTGGACAAAGACAGGGTGACAGGTGTTTTTCATATGCCAGGATCTGTGACATCATGAGTGCCACACAGATCCTCAGATAGGGTAAATATGACTTAGACCTGGTTGTGATCTGATGTGCTCAACCCAAAAGGCCATGCAGAGACATATACTGAAGCTTGCTAGGTGTGTATCAAATGGAGATAAAATTCTGGCACTGAGTGAATCTACCCACATTCAATGTCCCAATCCAAGGAGGAGATAATTGTTTCTAACAGCTGACTTAGTAGCTGGTGTCATTCTATGCATACCCAGTACGTATCAGCTTGGGACACTAATCGCGACCTGCTCCTTTAGTTCCAAGCATTCTGCATGCTGGCAAAAGCAGCTACTTCTCCTATAGTGCTTTTTTAGGCAAAGTTCACCTTCTGGACATTCCAACATAATAAAAAGGCTTCAGTCCAGATGACATCAATGTTTCTTTTCTCATTGTAAAAAGTACTTATCAATAAATTGCCATATCTCAAGGTTGTCCTACAACCTGAGCACTTCTCTGTTTTTTGTAACAGAGACTTGTTTTCAATGCAAAGACAACATTCACTCCTTATGGGGTTTCATAGACTATCAAATATTCAGACCTGGTGGAAAGTGCATAGGAGTATCAATATTTGTCCAAGACTCCATGATTTCTAACAATTCCCCACAACCCACAACAATAATGCTCTTAAGCCTAGTACCAGACAGATGCTCATAAGTCTAGTACTTATTATACAGTAGGAACTTCTTATTGTAACATTTGTTAATGTCTGTTATGTACTTCACAGATAGATTCTAGTTGTCTACTGATGTACTATGTTCTTTGTCTGTAAATATGTTGTAAGTAATTGCTATGTAAATTGTTAATCACTATGTAATCCAATGTAACTACTGCCTGTTTGTTTTAACTGTGGAGCTTTTTCTCCCCTGGTCTCCACTGAAAATGGACCTACGTCCAGTCGGACACTCCCGGTCAACAAATATAAATAAATAAATAATAAACTGAAGTTCAACGTACTTTAAAAAAGACAGATTATCAGTTCATAGCCTACTAGAGGTCAGTTACGATTTCCCCTGAAGATGCTGAACAATTTCTAAATGTGCTTATTGAATTACTCAAAAATAAAAAATAGCTTATTAATTGATGATTTAAACTAGCCATTGATTAACCCAGGCACCTATATCACAAAGACTTGGTAAGGCAAAGATTCCTAGACTTAATAAATGCTAACTTTCTTATACAAACAGTTAAACAGCTACCAGGGATCTAAGTTTTATCGACCTGGTCCTCATTAATATTGCATATAATTGCACTTCTCCTGTAGTATTCTCATTTCTAGTCAAATCTGATTACAAATCAGTAAACTATTTGCGGATACCTAAACCCACCATAACAAACATATCTGGATTCAAGGGCTTTAAAAAGAGAAGACTATTAAAACTGCATAATGAAATATCAAAATTCACCTGCAAGACTTCCAACCCCTTGCAGCCTCATCTGTCACATATACCAATGACATTTACTTGTGTCTGTCAAACAGCTTTAAACAAGTAGTCCCAATCAGAATCAAATATATTGTGGAACAAGAAAATAAGTCCTATAATAAAAGAGAGAAGCTAGGTAAGTCCTGTAATAAATCAAAATCCTCCCACATTAAAGACTACAAAAATGATAAGCAAAGAGCTGAAAGTTACCATAAGAACATGTTAAAATTAGCATTCATTGCCAGAATAATGCGAATTATTCAGCCACATCACAGAATAAAGAAATACCGTAAAACAATTCTCCAAGTTAATATCTAATAGCTTACTTGCTCCAACCCTAAAGCTATTGTTAATATAGCTGCAGAAAAAAATAGTGTCAACCTCACACTAGAAACAGTCACTGACGTTTTACAAATACCCTGTGTCCCTTACTCTCCTCAAAATATTATGGAACATATCCTAACCACACTGTCTAAAGCTGAAAAATATCACCTTTACTGGTCATGCCAATTTGCCTGGCTGCTTAATCAACAGTGCCAAACCTGCCCTCTTTGAATCCCTCCTGAAAGTGATCAACTTAAGCATAGCCAAAGGATATGTTCCTGGGATACATAAAAGTACAGTTTTGTACCTACCATAAATGTAGATGTTCGAGTGTTCACACTGCTGCAGTCATTACACTTGGGTTATCCGGCCGCCAGGTGGTCCCACAGTCGGCCAGAGTTCCAAAGTCTTGGTCCGGCGTCGGTTGCTGTCGCTTCTTCCCTGACATCAGTGTGCCAGGGGTATATAAGATGCATCCGATGCCATTTTCTTCAGTTTTTCTTGCCCCAGATGTCAGGTGCTCCCAAGTAGGTAGGCAATACATACTGCTAATAAAAAATATACATATAAAATAAAAACAATACCTTCAGTTACAAGCAAATACACCACAAAGGTTGTATAGGATAGAAAGGTATAGATAAGTCCAGCTAGTTCAGAGGGGATGGAGGGAGGGTAACCTGGACTGTAGCAGTGTGGACACTCGAACATCTACCTTTATGGTAGGTACAAAACTGTACTATGTTCATTGTGTTACACTGCTGCAGTCATTACACTTGGGTAGAATCCCAAAGCTAAGGTTGGGTGGCTGGTCTATAAAGAGTTAGGATTGGCTATGAGGCCCTGCAGAACTGCAGTGGCAAATCCTGCTCTGGATTTAGAGTAAAGAGGCAGGTGGTAATTCTTGGTAAAGCTGTGCACTGAACTCCAAGTTGCAGCCTCCAAAATTTCCCTGGTAGGTACTCCTCTGAGAAAGGCTGTTGAAGTGGCTGTTGCCCTGGCGGAATGTGGCCTAATGTTATTTGGGACTGATTTTCCATGCTGTGTGTAGCAGTAACTAATACAGTGTCCTATCCATTTAGGATATAGTCTGCTTTGAGATAGCCTTGCCCTGTGATCCTGCAGCATATGCTACAAACAGTTGCTCAGTTTTCCTGAAAGCTTTTGTTTTGTCCAAGTAGAAGCGTAGCTGCCTGTGTATGTCCAAAGAATGCAGAAGTTTCTCCCCTTTATTCTGGGGGTTTGGATTAAAAGTTGGCAAATGGATGGTTTGGTTAAGAGCCACACTAGATACCACCTTTGGCATAAAGGTAGGGTTTGTCCTTAAAGAAACCCTGTCCTGATGAAAAATTATAAAAGGTTCCACTGCCATTAATGCCTGTAGCTTTGAGACTCTTCTTGCTGAAGTTACTGCCAGGAGCAGAGCTGTTTTCCATGATAAAAATTTTAGATCGGCTGTATTGGCTGGCTCAAAAAGTGGTAGGGTCAGTTTTTCCAAAATGAAATTGAGGTCCCAAGTCCCTTCTGAGGTACTGCTTTAGCAAGGGATGAGAGAATAAAGGAGGATCCGTGTTGTAATGTGCTGAAATGGCAGAGGCGTGGATCTTAATTAATGAGAAGGATAGGCCTCTGTCCAGCCTCTCAGTTAAGTATTGTAAAATGTGAGGAATGTTTGGAACAA